>NC_065428.1:3348434-3653434 GCF_024362695.1 Pectinophora gossypiella | reverse complement strand
CCGGTCTTTTACAAAAGCGACTGCCTGTCTGACCGTCCAACCCGCGAAGGGAAAACCAGCCAACACATTTCTCGGGCATATGCCCATCATTGCCGGAGTATAACTATTTTAAAAACAGTGATCTTTTTCGCAAAATGAACCTTCAAATTGTGAAAATGTGTTAAAACGAAAACCGGTATTCGTGCGACCTACTGCTTTTTGAAATATACAGAAAATCAATGTTATGGGAATGCAAATAATGTTCCAATGAAATATTTTTATCGACGGATCCGTATTTTCGTAGGAATTTATATTTGCTTTGCCACATTGGTACATGAAGCTAGTGATGTGATGAATATTATTTGATTTCGTTGAATAATTACGATTAATGGCAAAGTTTCTTTACTCCAGTTGGTAGGTTTTGTTTGTATGTATTTATTAAACGTAACAAATACTTTGTTGCAGACACAGGAAATATAAAAAAAAAGAGAAATAGAAGGAGTACAATATTAATAATAGGCTATACAGGTATATTGTGAGAAGCTGCAGTAGTTGTGTGCGAATGAAACGTTCGTTATTCAAAAAATTACTATTCAAAGTGTAACTTTACATACACATACATAAACTCACGCCTATTTCCCACCGGGGTAAACAGAGACTATAGAATTCCATTTGCTTCGATCCTGACACACTTCTCTTGCTTCCTCCACATTCATCAATCGCTAAAAACAAAAAAAGTGTAACTTTATTACCTACTAAATAAAGATATTTTTGAATTTGAGTTTGGAATTTGAATAAGAAATCATAAATCAGAATCATTTATTCAACGTAATTATCATGAATAAATTTGTTCAATGTAACATTTTCGAATTTACGTCATTTCGCAAGGTGTTATGGCTGAGGAGAAGAAATGACAAGAAACTGCAACAGCAATACATCTTTTAAATCAATGAGGGTACATTACAAAGTATAACTATGTTACATCTGAATAGAGATATGTTTGAATTACACATCACATGTGTACGTTTTATTAAACAGTTCGACCAGTTCAGTGTAATTATTGATAATATTTCAATAAGATAACATTTTACAATAGTCTCAATGCGCGGTAAGAATTAGATCTGTCAAAGTACTCGAAATAACATAACACGTGAGGGGTTGATATCTAATTTTCAGTTATAGTGAACGTGTTATATTTTATAGTACCGGGTGACCAAGTCTACATAAAAAACACGTCAAAATTTACATGGTCACTCAAATTTATTGACCGTTTTTTCATAATAATATCTAGGTTGAAACCTCCTTTACACAACCATATTGATATGATACGTTTAATTAAGTTATTATTGAAATTGGTAATCCTTCTTATATCATTATTTCGGTATAGTAGGCGTGCCCTAACAGGGCCTGTTGGATTGGGTATAGGAACTATTTAAGTTAAATTGTTCTTGTATTTGTCGAAGATGGACATTGGAGCCAACTACCAAAGAACGGGTGAACATCAACCAAACGTCAAACTTTAATGGAATTTAGAAAATCAAACTGTCATTTGTCGCTTTAATTCAATTGTCCTTTGGTTGGTGGCGCCACATGTTGTTCTTAATTAATTTTACTGGCAATACTAGTTTTTTTTTTTTTTTTTCAAAAAAAAAATGTGCAATCCATAGAGGAGAGAACGCAAGTGTAGTTTTCCCGCGCTTGGACAAGGCCTTTTGGCGGGAAGCCTCACATTGATAGTTATCGAAAGTTTGAATTTCGGTCAGTCTGTTTCTGATCGCGGTCGCGTACCAGCCTAAAGGGCCTTGTCGGTTGCCTCGTTAAGTGCACCTGTAGCAGATAATAGTCTACGCTTAAGAACAGTTTGCGTAGTGAAATTTATTAAAAACATTGTGCAGTTTAATGAAGACCGTCGTACTTTAAAGTGAGTTTTTGTGCTTGAGGAACTCGGGTATAATGGAGAAGGACAATGTGGGCCAAAATAACCACCCTGCGGGTACTAGCACTAGCCCACAACCCCAGCTGGACAAACACAATCCAGCTCCGGCCAACCCTCACACTCATGCGACATATTTACAATACAATACAATACAAATATGGAGGAGCTCGGTGGCGCAGCGGTAAACGCGCTCGGTCTGCGATTGTTGAAGTAAAGCAACTTTCGCAAAGGCCGGTCAAAGGATGGGTGACCACAGAAAAAAAAAGTTTTAATCTCGAGCTCCTCCGTGCTTCGGAAGGCCTCCCCTCAATCAACCGGAGGGGGTATGGAGCATACTCCACCACGCTGCTCCACTGCGGATTGGTGGAGGTGCTTTTTTTGCGCCTTATACTTATCTCAGAAAAAAAAAGCTATGTTGTATCAGCGGAAGGCAAGGGAAGCACAAGTAATGGCGTTGCAGCGTTTATCTACGCAGTGTTGGTAGATAAAAGTAACCGCGCACCTAGACGCGCCACAGGATCTACACGCGCCGAAGTCATCAAATATTGCGTAAGCGACAAAATGCGCGTCTTACGGCGCGGGTAGGTGCGCGAAGTTGCATATGATTTCATACAAAGATTTATATAAAATGCGATCGCTTCAGCGCGTGCGGCTCCTACGCATTTACCTTTAGATACCATTCGCCGCGTCTGCTGGTTAAAAGTTACGGGTTTTTTCTATCAGAATAAGGGAAATTCCCAAAACGCGGGAGTTTTCCGGGTAAGAACCCAACACTAGTTGAAACTCATACCTAACCTAACCTAACTTCTCGCCGCGCGATAGCAGACCCGTGCTGCGGCAGCTGGTCTTAAAAACCTCCTCATATAATGTGGAATAAAGCCTTGTAGAGTCAAATATTTCGCCATCGAATTTAAATGGTTTCGGATGGAACTCGAATAAATCTAATTCGATTTACTCGAGTTACAAATCGATTCACCAAGACTCTTCTCGAGTTACTTAAACGACTTGACAACACTAAGCTGCTTCATAAAGGGTATAAAAATATTGGAATTTCGTTCCCGGCTCGTTCCATTATGTTTAGGGTGGATTTAAATGGAATTTCTAAGAACCGGCAATTTTTCATTATTATAATCCACTCGTCATATTATTACATTTTCTTCTTTGTTTTAGTGAAGTTTAGTGATATTTTGTCGTAATTATGTAAGTTTTAATCCATACTAATTGTCGCTACTAACACTTGAATGAAACACACTTTACACTGCACAATATTAATTTATTGGAAAAAATGCTCCGATCTATAACAGATTCCAATAGGAATGTCGATACCGCGTTTTAAAATACTAGTGCTGCCATCTAACGAAACATAAATGAACTAAACATTAATATTTATTTTAAACTTGTTTTACTTGAATTAAATAGACCTTTTAGACATCCCGCCCACCAAAGGACCTCGTCCTTTTTCACACAAAAGAAAGAATATAACACAATCTTTGAGAACATTACTAAATTGAATACAATCCAAGTAGAAATTGACGAATGGAATACGGTATCGACACATAAACATATTCCTAAACTTACAATATATACTCCATTACTCTAACACACACAACTCAACAATTAAGGAAATATAAGTCACTGGTGGTTACTTAAAACGTAGCAAATTAATTGGGTTAAAAGTAACAAAACAGCGTGATCCATCTATGATAATGATAAATAAGTGAGACCCACAGTGACTCATGAGTACACATAATAAGAAACTTGAAATAACAAACCACTTAATGCGAAATAACTCTTAAATATACTAATGAACTAATCACTAACTCAAACAAAATGAACTAAATAAGAACTCTTAATTCTGATGACCTAAATATACAAAATTCAACATAACTCAATGTAAACAATCTGAACTTTATTAACTATAAACTTATGTTTTCTAATTTGTAGGAGATTCTTATATAACTTAACAAATGATCTACAAACAAACAGATGAAATACTTTAGGTATTAACCAATCACCATACAAACTCATTTAAAATACTTAACTAATAAGAACAAAGTGTAATTAAACTTCGGCAATGAAAGAACATTACTTACTTATGTCAACTTCTAGGTTTTTAAGAATGTGGTAAAAAACATAATTTATTACATGGCCGCTTACACAATCCATTTTTTGTTCGAATCGTCACTACACGAGTAACGTCATCTTTACCCGGATGCTTGTCCACAATTCGACCCAATAACCATTTCGCCGGAGGTAAATTGTGATCCTGGATAAAAACAATATCATCAATCTGAGGCTCTGACTTTGTAGTGTTCCATTTGTATCTCTGGTTTAACGTCACTAAGTATTCATTTGACCATTTGCGCCAAAAATCGTTAACCATTTTTTGTGTAAGCTTCCATCTCTGCAATCCTGTAATATTTTGTTTCTCATAATCTTCATCCGGAATTACAATCAAAGGCTCACCCACCAGGAAATGGCCTGGTGTTAGTGGCAACGGGTCCTCTGGGTTGTTGCTTAAATAGGACAGTGGACGCGAATTTAAGCATGCTTCGATCTGCGTCAGCACTGTCGATAATTCCTCAAAAGTGAGGGTAGAATCACCGATAACTCTCTTCAGATGTGTCTTTGCAGACCGGACTCCTGCCTCCCATAACCCTCCAAAGTTCGGGGCATGGGGAGGTATGAATTTCCACGTAGTTTTCTCATTTGCAAGCAAATGACTAATTTCGTCAGGTATTTGTGACATGGATCGATCAAACATGTGCTGTAATTCCTTACAGGCCCCCACAAAATTCGTGCCGTTGTCACTGAATAGTGTTTCGCAATAGCCTCTTCTAGACACAAATCTTCGAAAGGCGGCTATAAAGCCTTGAGATGTCAAATCCGATACGGCTTCAAGATGTATAGCTTTTGATACCATACATATAAATATGCAAATGTAGCCCTTATAAGATTTCGCTCCTCTTCCAGGTGAAACTCGAATATTAATGTGACCAGTAAAGTCAACGCCGGCAGTCTTAAATGGTCTGCTAGGTTTTAATCTGGCTTCTGGAAGCTGTCCCATTAGTTGGTTGTTATTTTGCCTTGCATATCTAACGCACTTAACACAAGTTCTGTAACACTTCTTTGCTAAGTCTCTAGCACGAATGATCCAATATTTTGATCTCAATAAATTCAACATAAGCTGAGGGCCTCCATGAAGCGTTCTTAAGTGAGCATCTAATACCAATAACTTCGTGAGGTGACTCTCGCTAGGCATTATAATTGGATGTCGCTTGTCATATCCCACTTTAGCAGCATGAATTCGCCCACCAACTCTCAACAATCCACACTCATCAACAATGGGACACAGCGTGTGCAACTGGCTGTTCTTTCGTACAGAACCGTTAGACTTTATCTGTTTAATCTCCTCTTCAAAATATAATCCTTGAGTTTTCTTTATACAAAATTGTAAGACTTCTTGTGTCTCTTTATCTGTCACATATTTTGTTGTATCTCTTTTTTCTTTAGGCAGTCTCAACTTTAAAATTTTCTTACAATAGGATAGTACTCGCAACATTCGACCTAACTCAGAAAATCTTGTCCAAATGAACTTCTCCTCAATTTGAATAGTAGAAGTTAAGACTTTAATTGCCTTCATTTCTTCAGCCGTCTCAAACTGTTCACTAGTTTTCTTTTGGTAAGTATCTTCCTGTAGCCACTTTGGACCGTGCCACCACAATTCATGATCTATCAATTCTGCAACAGATAAACCTCTGGACGCACAGTCAGCTGGGTTGAGGTTGGTATTCACATGTCCCCATTGATGACGATCTAGCATGGTAAGTATCTCTGACACCCTATTGCTCACGAAAGTCGTCCACCGACTTGGTTCTCCTGCTAACCACGCTAGCGTAACCGTGCTATCTGACCACGCAAATAACTGACTCTTAGGCACCTCCATAATCTGTGCGACCTCATAAACCAGTTTGGTCGCAAGTAACGCAGCACATAACTCCATTCGGGGAATGGAGATTTCCTTCTCCACAGGCGCTACCTTAGTTTTCGCAGAAATGAGATTTGCAACGGTATGACCGTCCTTATCTTTGGCTTTCATATAAACAGCAGCGGCGTATCCTGCTTGAGACGCATCTGCAAATACATGCAGCTCTACTTTGTCGTCTTGCTTTGATTGCAACCATCTAGGTATAACAACTTTCGTTATATTTGTCAAATCTTCTCGAAATTCTTGCCACTCTTGAAATAGTTCTCTTGTCACATTCTCATCCCATGATAATCCAGATTTCCATAATTTCTGAATAAAAACCTTTGCCATGAAAATTACTGGTGCTATCCAACCCATTGGATCGTACAATTTCGCAATGTCAGACAGCACTCCTCTCTTTGTAACCGTATCTCTCAATTTAGGTAATTGTAATGTATATCCGAAATTGTCACATATTTTATTCCACGTGATTCCCAACACTTTCATATCTTTTGACTTAATAAGTACAGACTGACTTGACTTTTGACTTTCTGTTTTAATATGCTCAAGTAGCTCATCACTATTGCTACACCATTTTTGCAGCTCAAACCCACCAGCTTTCATCAATTCGTTCATCTGCTCGTATATTTCAACGGCCTGCTCATGAGTTTCACAACCGGTAAGTAGATCATCCATATAATAATCCTCCAACGTAATCTTAGATGCAATAGGGTACTTCAGTTCCTCATCTTTAGCTAATTGTTGAAGAGATTTTACTGCTAAATACGGTGCGCAGGCAGTCCCAAAGGTAAGTCTTAGTAACTTATAGTGTTGGATGGGATCACTCGAATTAGCTCTCCACAAAATTCTCTGGAAGTCTGTGTCTCCCTCGTTCACTCGAACCTGTCTGTACATCTGAACTAAGTCAGCGACAATGCAAATGGCATGACGTCTCCATCGCATGAGTATGTGACGTAGATCTTGCTGCAGTTTAGGTCCCACCAGCAGATTTTCATTTAGTGACACGTTGTTGACTCCCTTACTCGAAGCGTCAAAAACTACTCGGACCTTAGTCGTTTCCTTGTCTTCACGGATTACGGCATGGTGTGGAAGATAAATGACGTAAGGATCAGACAACTGTTTCTCCTCTATAATTTTAACCATATGGTTTTGATCAAGATAGTCGTCCATCACTTTTTTATACTCGATGTGGAGGTGGGGGTTTTTCAACAATTTCTTTTCTAACCAATCGAATCGTCGTAAGGCTACTTCCTTTGATCTTCCATACAGACATTCAGGATTAGCACTTTTAAAAGGTAGCCTCACTAGATATCTTCCTTCTTCGTCTCTTATAGTTGTCTCTTCGTAAATATCTTCGCATCTTTGCTCTTCTTTTGTCATTCTCTTTTCTATGCAATCAGGCTCTCGCTCTATTTCCCAGAATTGTTTTAAAATCTGATCTTCTTTCACTTGAATGTGCAGACTTACTATTTTTCCTTCTTCCGACGGTGCTACACCTCCGAGACTACCAGACAGGATCCACCCGAATTGGGTGTTCTGTGCCACTGGACCACGTAGTGATGGATGTTTCACGAGCCCTTCTATTAAGATTTCGCTGTGCACCTCAACTCCCAAAATGAGGTCAATCTTTCCAGGTGTACCATACTGCGGATCAGCTAAAGGTAAGAACTGTATTTCAGGCCAGTCTGAAATCATCGACTTCTTAGAAGGTAGAAATGAAGTCAGTTTCTTCAACACGAAGGCTTTTACTGGAACGGAGAAGGTAGGTTGATGAATAGATTCTATCACGCATGAAACTATGTTCTTCGTTCTTGTTTGGCCATCTCCTACTCCACATATTAGGCCGTTCACAGAAGATCGCTGAAGGCCGAGTGCTTGTGCAGTTGCTTCACTAATAAATGAAGCCTCAGAGCCTTGGTCAATGAGTGCACGAACGGTAAGTGTATAGCCACTTGTTGATTTTACTTTCACCAAAGCCGTCGCAAGTAATACCTTACTCTGGTGACTCTCTTTTGCAAAATGTGCTACCACTTTTGTCTCAGGTTCTCTGTTTGGTTGAATTTGCACTGTGTTCTGGTTTTTCTCGAAGCTCGGAGATTCATTGGAAGTTGAATCTTGATTGGTACCTCTCTCAAAATGTAATAGTGTATGATGCCTCCTGCCGCAGCGACGACAACAGGTAGACATGTGACAACTCTTCACGGGGTGCGTTGGAGACAAGCAATTAAAACACAAACCCTTTGATTGCACATACTCAGATCTCTCTTTGGGGGATTGCTTTCCAAATTGCTTGCACTGAAACAGTGTGTGTGGACCTTCACACATTGTACATGTGTTAGTAGACTTCTTCTCATCGTTAACAGTGTGGTGAAATGATTTAGATTTGTTAAATTGTTTGTTGCTCGTACTGTTGGCAAGTTGCTTTGTTGTAGGCTTTCCTGCGTCTAACATCTCTAGTGTTCTGAATCTCGTCTCTAAAAACGCCTTTAGTTTACTCCAGGTTGGTATCTCATCAGATTTGGTTTCACTCATTTGAAGCTCCCACAGTTTGCGCGACTCATGATCAAGTTTTGATACCACCAAGTGATTAATTATAGCGTCCCAGGAACTTGTATCAATTTTTAGATTTTCTAACGATTTTAAGCACGCAGATGTTGTATCTAGTAACTGTTTGATTGCCGTCGGAGACTCAGAGAACAAAGTCTTTTGTGAAAATAATCGCTTCATGACTTCATTAGCATTGTATCGCTTGTTGCTATAGCGACGAGTAAGTTGACTCCATGCTTCGCTATAATTTGTCTCTGTAGTGGATAAGTTCTTCAACAGATGTTCCGCTTCTCCAGACAAGCAACTTTTGAGATAGTGTAGCTTCTGAACAGCACTCAAATTGGCATTGTTGTGAATCAATGATCGGAACATGTCATGAAAAGTCTCCCATTCTTCATAACCACCAGAAAACTTCGGAAGGTGTATTTGTGGTAGTTTAACTTCGCAACTCTGCGTTGTTGCATTTTGGATTGTTGATACCGATGTAGATGCTGAAGGCTGGGCACTCAACATGCAAACTCTCGAATCATCTTTAAGTTTTGTTTTATACTCCATGTAAACCTCTTCGAATGTAGTGTACACATCTTCTGCAAAATACTCAAATTCTTCTCTTTCTGACTTCTCTATAGACGAAGCAATCTCATTATGATCCTCTACGAAGCTTTCCCATAGCTTTTGTAAAGTTTCCGTTCTTGTCTCAATGTATGTCACTGTAATTCTGTCCTTAGGTGATTTTTTATAATTCGCATATGCCTTCTTAACACGTTCTAATAAATCTTCTTGTTTCCGTATAAGAGCCTCTATCTCCACCATTTTGTATTTAATTTTAGTGTCCAAATTTAATGTTCCAAATCCAAATTATTCTAAGTCCAAATTCACTCAAAATTTTCTAAGTCCAAATTCACTCGAAATTTTCTAAGTCCAAATTCACTCAAAATTTTCTAAGTTCAAATCACTCGAAATTTTTCTAAGTCCCAAACACTCGAAATTTTCTAAGTTCAAATCACTCGTAATTTTTCTAAGTCCCAAACACTCGAAATTTTCTAAGTTCAAATCACTCGTAATTTTTCTAAGTCCCAAACACTTGTAATATTTTCTATGTCCTCAAAGCTCACTCGCGGGTTTCGGCACCAGATGTCGCTACTAACACTTGAATGAAACACACTTTACACTGCACAATATTAATTTATTGGAAAAAATGCTCCGATCTATAACAGATTCCAATAGGAATGTCGATACCGCGTTTTAAAATACTAGTGCTGCCATCTAACGAAACATAAATGAACTAAACATTAATATTTATTTTAAACTTGTTTTACTTGAATTAAATAGACCTTTTAGACACTAATATTATAAATAGGAAAGTGTGTGTGTGTGTGTGTGTCTGTTTGTTTGACCGTCTTTCACAGCAAAACGGAGCGACGAATTGACATTTTGTTTTAAATGGAGATAGTTGAAGGGTTGGAGAGTGACATAGGCTATATTTTGTCTCTTTCTAACTGAACTCCTCCCTAAAATGGGGGATGGAAGTTTGTATGGAGCGTTCCGCAATTTTCAAGGTAGAAAGCTAAAAATTGGTATGCGCACTATTTGAGTATGTTCTGTGATTTATTTACGGTTTAGGAGATATGACCCATTTTGTATCTTTTTCAAGATTTTGTACCTAACTTCAAAAATCATTATGTTGTCGCTATTTCTTTCTTAATAATTCTCTCTCTATTTAAGAGCTGCGCTGTTGTCGGTGGAGTAATCGCCATTCCTCTCTTCTTCCCGCTAAAACCTTCACCTCCCGATACGACACGACCTGCACCTTCTCTTTTATTTGTTGTTTGTTTGTTATTTGTTGTTTGTATGTTCTTAATAATTATTTTATTTTTATTCGTACCTATTCCTAAGAAAGTGGACCACTAGTTAAAAAATAAAGTATAGAATTGAAAATAATTTAAAAAAATAAAATAAAAATCATGAATTTAACGACGGAAAATTCCACTTGATAATAACTCAGAATCATGATCTGAATCACCCCCCTCAGTATTTGTTACGATGTGATGATGTGTGATGTGATGTGTGTGTTTTTGTTTGTTGTTTGTGTTTGTGATTTTGAACGTGAACTTCTGGGCCACCCTGTATATCTCGTACATGTCTCCGTATTTTATTTCAACGTATTTTTCATAATTTTTTATTTAGTTTATATATATTTTAGTTGTAAGAATATGAAATAGGGTAGGTATGCTCTTATTGGTATGTGTGTGGTAATATTAAGAATGGCAGCGATATTAAATTCTTGACTTGTGGTTGAAATATTGTATTAAATTTAATAAAGTAGTTTAGGTATTAGTTACGCATTTCGAGTCAGACGGCAAAACATTTTTCATTTTGTTTTACTTTGAACTTTTATTGTGCCAGGAATTCTTTTAGCTTATTACGCTATTTAGATTTACATTACGTATCAAAAAATAATTCCGTTTGGATAAATCCAATAGGCTAGTTTTCAACTAGTCAAATCAGTTACTTTTTACTAAACGACAAAACACAAATTACTATGGAATTTGTATGAAATAGCACAGTCTGTCGTCATAGAAAAACGTGAAAAAATGTCGGACTTATTAGGTTTTTCATGATTAACATTCATCAATAAATAAAAAAAAGAAAATGTTTTTCGTTAGTTTGGATCTGTCTTTATTTCATAATCAGAATTTCATAATTTATATTGAAGCTAGTACGGTCACGAGCATTAATAATATACACTTTGGTACCATGTCATATTAACTTTTTTTGACAAATTGAACTGTAAGTCTCACTAAATGTCAAATATGATAGTGAGACAGGATCCTAAAGTGGGTATATTTTGCTCATGACCGTACAAGACCCAATTATATCCCATTGCTGGGCCGGAGTCCTGTTTTGGGTTAATGGGTGTTTAGGACTAAGGAGCCTTAGTCCACCGGATGAGGTATAAGAATATGAAGCATACTCCACCACGCTGTTCCAATGCGGGTCTGGTTTTTTAACAGACTGCGGCGAAGCAAAAAGGAGGGTTATGTGTTTGTCCGCTATGTATGTATGTGTGTATGCACGTCTGTTCCAATCTAACTTCTAAACCACCTGTCAGAATTTGACAAATGAGGTGTCACTAGAAGCGTCTTGTTTGTCCGGTGGTTATAGGCTATGTGACAATACAATACAAAGACTCTTTATTGCTCTTGATTTTTTTTTGTGACGTCACGCTAAATTCAGCTGAGCTGATAGAATATCCGTTATTTCGCAAGTTCAATGCGAGTTTGACCTAAGAGTTTGGTTACCACGGCATACGACCACGGCTATCTTCTAAACATAACAATTCGGAAAAATTTCAGAAGAATATACCTTTTTTTTCATACTTTTTAGAGCGTGAGTTTTCATAATCGGGTTTTAATTTTTAAACTTATATTTTGCTTAATGTATATATACTTAACCGTTACTATACCTCATCCTTCATCATCAGCCGTACGACGCACACTGCTGGGCATAGGCCTTCCCCAAGGATCTCCACGACGATCGGTCGTGCGCTGCCCGCATCATCCTTATTAACCCTTAATTGTTAATCTATTATCCGATATTTATAATGATATTTATATAAGCAGTTTAAAACACTAATTCATATCGTCCATATTCTCTGCTATTAAAAAATTTACAAATACTTTTTAAAATACCGGATGCGGCTTCAGATGAAATTCCAGATATAAATCTTGATTCTATGTAAAGAATCTTGTAATCATGGGATTCTCTCGAGTTTTGTAATGTGGGACAATTGACATGAAGTAGCGATCTGTCCTTTAAGATATTCTTTTCTTAAATTGAATTTGTTTGTAAGAGACTCCGTTCGTCACAAACTCACTTCATCACAAATTCAGTTCGTTACAAACACACTTCGTCACAAATTCAGTTCGTCACAGTTAAAGTTAAAATTTAAACTATGGCAGTACTGTGGCAAGTTAGTAAGAAATCTTCTCGGTACATTAATAAGGGTGGTATTAATAAACTAATCTCAGCTGAGACTGCCCTCAAGATCATGCTCAAGTCCCTGTTTTATATAAGAACTGTCACATTGACATGATCTTGAGGGCAGTCTCGAAGCTGAGATTAGTTTATTAATGCCACCCTTAGTATTGTCCCTTCGCGGGTTGGAAAGTCAGACAGGCAGTCGCTTGTGAAAAAACCGGACCTGTGAAATCTTCAGGTTAGGTAAGCCCTGTGAAAAACGGGATAATGCTAGGGAGATGATGAAATACCGATGATGATGAAAATCAAAGACCATAGAAGTGAAGAAACGCAACATTCTGTGTTTTAAAATCTCGTTATTATGTTAAAATGTAATCCATTATTAATTGGATAGACCTCCCCTTAGGCGATGTTAAATTTACAAAGGTAAAATAGACTATTTGCTGCCTCTTAATTTATGAACATTCTGTATGTATTTTATCGGTCCTTTGTACAACCTTTATTGTAAGACAATCACTAAAACAATGAAATAGATATAATTTTACTTAAACAAAAGATTGAACATATTTGTGTGTTTCTTTTAGAAGCAGTTTTGTGGTAATTAATAACGATTAAAAGGGAACATGGACATGAGGAATCGATATAAGCTAAGCTATTGCAGTGCCCTTACAGGGTTCCTGTTTGTACTTTCTTTTATTTTTAAGACCTTTGGAAAACATCACGAATGCAATAAATATCTTATCTTATCTTATATAAATACACATGATGTTGATGAAGTGATGATGTGATCCAGCCGATTTCGGCTACTGCTTCAATTTCGACGTTCATGTGCTCACATGTGGTATATAGCCAATCTTGTTGGAAAAGATCCTCGCGCATAGCAGGCATGTGAGCACTAAAAGAGAGTGAGCATTTAAATATGTATAATTGATTGCCCCAGGTGGTTGGGCTTTCAATTCATCGCGCTTGGCGTCAGGCTCTAAGCGCCGCTAGGATGTTAGTGATACCGTAACGAAAACATTGGGGGATGATCCAGATCATGATTCTGAATTGATATCAAGTGGAATTTGTAGTCGAAAAATTCTTAAAAAATTTTGTCGTTTCTTTTTTTGTTATTATCAGTTCCATATTGCGCTTTAAGCTGCATAGAACCCAAATATTAAAATAAAAATGACGAATACATAATTAAAAATCTTCAATGCGTAAAGTGAACACTTGTGGAAATATTCATGAAAATGCTGTTTTATTTTGTTTTAATCAGTCCCATTATGTAGGGCTTAGAGGGGAACTGGGGGTTAAAAAGGTCTTATCAAAGCAATTCACCTAAAAAGCAATATTGGTATTTAACATTTGTTTGCATTGCGCACTTACTTTTATATGCGCAAATGTCAAATTGCAATATTGCTTTTGTAGATGAATTGCTTCCATGTGGCCTTTTTAAACCCCTAATGTGATTTTACGTATAGATACGTGCATAAGGTTCGATCGCATATACTTAGACAAATCCCAAAACCCTGGCCGCCTTAATTTCGTATTTCTGCATTGTTTTTCATTAAAATGCCTGACTATCGGGTCCAACCTTTGGCTTTTGCTTGAAAAAATCTGTGGCGCTTTCCATCCTTAGCTTTTAGCAGAAACCTTAAGCTTTTTAGGATAACTTACTTGGACTTTGCTTTAAAAGTGGCTGTAAAATGCAGTTTTTAAAAGCGGTTTTAATTCGTATTTTATCGAGTCAAGGGACCTAATTAAATGTAGAAAAGGTTTTTATGGAACTTGAGGCGACAAAAGATGCTCAGAAAAGTTCGCCAAATGAGTTCTTTCTTTGGCAAATCTGTCAAAGGACTAAAGTCCTATGACTATTCAAAAGGTTTTCTTGTTCAAATAAGGCTCCTTCACTACGAGAATAACGACCTCCGTGGTCCAGTGGTTTTGCGTTGTGCTCACGATCCGAAGGTCCCGGGTTCAAAGCCGGTGGTGACATATAACAAAAATCACTGTGTAAGCCCTGGTTCGGTTCGAACATTGCAGGTTGATCACCTGATTGTCCGAAAGAAAGATTGCACGTTAAGCCGTTGGCCACGGTTACTACTTACTGATGTAAATACATAATCGTTACAAGAGTCACGCCAGAGGAATTTGGCGGTTCAATAATTACTTAATAATTTGACACCATGGTTAGGTTAGGTTAGGTTAGAAAGAAGAGACCCATCTCTTTATTTTTGGATTTCTTTCTCGTATTATTTTTTCTTTATATATCAATATATATATCGGTGTTTCAATTAATATCTTATGTGCACAACTGGGGGATTCTTATTCTTCTTTTATCATGTGGGTTGTGAGGTGGATTACCAACCCCATCATCAGTTATTATTCAGCCGCCATAGGCCCCCGACATGGCTCATGTTACGACTACGCACTTACATCAGTAAGTAGTAACGAAGCACGGATCATCTTACTTTTGGACAATCAGGGGATCAGCCTGTAATGTCCTAAGCAAACTAGGGATCACAAAGTTATTTTTGTGATTTGTCCCCACCGGGATTCCAACCCGAGACCTCCGGATCGTAGGCACAGCGCTCAACCACTGGACTACGGAGGCCGTACTAGGGCCGTATTCATCTAAAAAGCAATATTGCTATTTGATATTTGTTTGCATTTCGCACTTACTTTTATATGCGCAAATGTCAAATTGCAATATTGCTTTTTAGATGTATTACTTCGATGTGGCCTTTTTAATCCCCCAGAAATTTGCATATCAAAGCCCATTGTCGCGGTGTAACAGAGCTAATTCGGTCAGCGTTTGATTCCAGCCAAATATTCAGAGATTGTCAGCCTAATTCGCTAAAGCGGGGTAATTTCCTATTTGTTAGCGTGTTTAGTGGATTTAGTCGAGTATGAAGCGATTAATGTTCATAGATTCACACCTGCATACATTATTATGGCCTCAAGCTTACTTTCCAGTAGGTTACACCCCGAAAACTCCATACAAAAAAATATTTATTCATTAAATGATTATCACGTGCTCAGCAGTGAAAGAAACATCGTTAGTAAACCCACGTTCCCGACAAATGCATTTTCGAAGGTATGTGACCTGTATTGAGCTGGTTTTCCCCTCGCGGGTTGGAAGGTCAAATCTTCAGGTTAGGTAAGCGGACCCTGTGAAAAATGGGATAATGCTAGGGGGATGATGATGAATCATGAAAAGCTTGTTTGATTTTCTATGACATCACAGTGTGCTTTTTCATACAAATTACATAGTTATGTCTTTGATGTTTAGTAAAAAGTAACTGATTTGACTAGTTGGAAACTAGTCTATTCCTATCTTCTTTCGGCTTCATCACGTAGTTACCAGGAAAATAAAAAAGCATGCAAAATGCATAAGTAACATGTGAAACACACACACACACACAACACACGCACAAAACCATAATGTGTGTGTGTAACATGTGTTTAAATAGCATGGAAAATGCGGCACCGACAAGAAAGATAGATAAATAAAATACTTTATTGAGCACAATGGACACAAAATACAGAGATAAGGACAGCATATACAGAAAAACACCAACAGGCGGCCTTATTGCTCATGCAGCAATTTCTTCCAGGAAACCTTTGGGTACAGGATAATTTTGTACAAGTATAATAATAGCGACAAGAGCGTGGCTCTTAAATTGATGATGATGAGTTTCCAAGGATTTGTGCCTTCGGTAGGTTTCGTAGGTCATCGTTACATCGTAGTATCATGATACTATACATCATATCCATCACGCGTTCTCCGAACAGGCCTATCACGAATTTCTAAATGATATCTCCAATTTTGTAAATGTCCTTCTAGTTCTTCCTCTACCAGTCCTACCAACAACATTTTATTTATTTATTTATTTATTAAATTCTACGAAAGTAATACCACCATAATCGATAATTCAAATTCAAAAATATCTTTATTCAGTAGGTAACATAGTTACACTTTGAATCATCAATTTTTACATAACGAACGTCTTATCCGCCTAAAACTACTGCAGCTTCTCACGACCTGTATAGCCGGGGAAAAGAAGCTGTAAGAAAAACCTCTGCACAAGGCCTTAGACGTTCTCTAAAAAAATAAACATAAAATATTTTTATACAATTGAGTAATTTAGCTGCCTAATATCAGTTCTCAGACAGTTAATCCCATGCATTCATATCTTCTAAATAATCACTACCTTTATAATATTTTTAACATCTGTTAGTTTTTTAATTTGTGTAAGTATGTTTTTTTATGAAATGGTAGTGTATTATTACTAAGCGTCCTTGAATAATTAATACTTCATTTTTTATTTAAAATACCGATACTAATTGTTTTTCTTTTTGTTACAGGTAAGCAAAGTTTATGAATAAGTTTTAAACCGGTCAACGGAGGAAACGTTTAACTAAATAATATATGTAAGTGACAACTGTACCTACTTAAACGCAGCACGGGTAACATGACAAGTATTTAAGGAGTACTTGATAATTTTATAAAGCGAGCGGGATACGTGATAAGAAACATCTACGGTAATATCTAAGGTAAAAAAATGCGTTACAATTTTATTCTTCCCGAGACTGACCAGCGAGGCGAATGATTGTTACTGTGGAGATGTTTTATATGTGAATAAGATGTTAAAAAATATATTTATTCATTTCAATTCTTGATTAAATTAAATTCGTGGCTTTTGTGTGATCACAATTTATTCTATCAGTAATGAAGAAAATACACAATAGAGGAGGATGTAACTATATTAAAAAATATTTATATATTTTTCACTTACACAGTTGGCTCGACCGTTGTAGACGGCGATACGGCTCATACGGCTCACTATCACGTTGGTCTAACAGAAAGCTAAATGAGGTATGGGTACTTAGTTTATCTTCCGATGGATATACCTCTGATTAGCCCAATTGAGATATAGTCCTGAGCTTATGTTATAGTATTTAGATATGTATACTCTTATTGAAAATGTTGATTAAACGCACTCGTCAACAGTCAAGCAGCATTCATCTTTTGACATTGGTACGTAAAGATTATTTTTAAATGCCTCTCCGTTAACTCTTTAAAAGTAAATATCACGGGGTTCGACGTTTATCTACGTAAACAGCATTAGCTGCGTCTATTGGTCAAAGCCTACATTACTTGTCGCGTCTGTATAGATAACGTTACTCATTCAGCGGGGGCCTATGTACAAGTAAAGTGCTTCCCAAAAAACACTGCAACCACTTCGTCTCACCATTCGAGTACATGAACCAATCTCCATGTGACAACTCCATTACAGCGCATCGCATCACAGACAAACCGCAAAGTTTACTGGAAGCGATGAACAACTGAATTACAGGCGTGATATACACGCGCGATTTAATTGGACAGGACAATCAGATCGGCCAGTGAGCTTTACTACACTGGACTGGCTCCCCCGCTTCGAAAGCAAGACAAAAAAAATGTATATAGGAATAAGTCTAGTGATAAACAGGCATTACAGAAAAACATAAAAAAAAGTAAAATAGATATAATGATGTAATGGTCATTGTAGTCGGTAATAAAAACGTTTTTCATTTTTTATCTGTCACGTAGGCCTGACAGAAAGCTCGTCTCAGGCGTGGGTACTTAGGCTGCGTTTCCATTGACGCGGAGCTGTGCGGAGATGAGCGGAGATGTGCAGGAATAGACCAATCACCGTGAGGGAGAGTGACAGAGCGTCTTCGTTTTGCGCTCTCTCGAACGCTGCGATTGGTCAAATCCGCTCTCTTCTCCGTCCATCTCCGCGTCAGTGAAAACCCGGCCTTAGGGTGCGTGCGTTAACTAATCTCAGCTGAGTCTGCCCTCAAGATCATGCTCAAGTCCCTGTTTTTATATAAGATCTGTCACATTGACATGATTTGAGAGCAATCTCGAAGCTGAGATTAGTTTATTAATACCACCCTTAGTTCATCTTGCGATAGATGTACCTCAGACTTCCCCATTAAGGATAAACACAAACACAAAAATTACTTTGAGGTCCCTAGTTTGATTAGGACATTACAGGCTGATCACCTGATTGTCCGAAAGTAAGATGATCCGTGATTCGGAAGGCACGTTAACCCGTTGGTCCCGGTTACTACTTACTGATGTAAGTAAGTAGTCGTTACATGAGCCATGTCAGGGGCCTTTGGCGGCTTGATGGAGAGGGTTGATGGAGTTGGTAATCCACCTCACAACCCACACGATACTCTTGTAGTTACAATGAAACGCTTATCAGCATACAATATAATTTTGTAATTACAGCCACTTATTTTTCATATCCTCGAAAACCCCAGATCTATCTCCCCAAGAAACAATCTTCCGCCTCCAACCATTTTTCATTTTCCATCCCTTTTCTTTTTTATTCTGCCCAGTGTTGAAATGTCTCGTAAATATTTTACTCTATTAGAGTTGACCGTACACTCGTCCTTGACACAGTGCATGTTCCCATGCACTTTAACTAAAATTAAATGATGTTGATGATGACTACAATCGTACATACATACATAAACTCACGCCTACTTCCCACTGGGGTAAGCAGAGACTATAGAATTGCATTTGCTTCGATCCTGACACACTTCTCTTGCTTCCTCCACATTCATCAATCGCTTCATACACGCACGCCGGTTCAGAGTAGATCGTGTTAACCTTTTCTAAGGACATCTCCAATTTGGTCAATGTAAGTCCTTCTCGGTCTTCCTCTGCCAGCCCTACCATCAACTTTCGCTTTACATACCGATTTTGCAATTCTATTATCATTCATCCGCTCTACGTGTCCAAACCAACCTAACATTCCCTTCTCAATCTTAGTCACTATATCGTCTTTTACACCACATCTCTGTCTTATCACACTGTTTCTCACTCTATCACTCAACTTCACATCGCAGATGCTACGTAAAGACCTCATTTCTACGGCATTAATCCTACTTTCGTGCTTCTTCTGCCATACCCAACATTCACTACCGTACTTCGGCGTAGGGACAAGTACTGCATTGTGAACAGCCATCCTCGCATCTTGCGACTACAATCATACAACAATAAAACAGGTATAGAGTAGGCCAGTCAAATATTACCGGTAACCTATCCAGTGTATTATATCACTGAACTCGAACCAGAATGTCCAATGAGGCTATTCCTGTTGTCAGCCAAGTTCAATTAAAAAGGGATTTAATATCTGTTCCTGCGCTTCTGATTAGGGTTGTCGCAGTCCAGATTCTGATTTTTTTTTTACTGGTAGTATAGAATACAGTATAACATACTGCGTATAGACCGGTAACTCTACCCCGCACGTATTCGTATCGGGAGCCAACCTTTACCCCTCTGGATCTTACTTTATATTTAAAATGGAAAATAAAAATGGAGATAACAATATTCTTTAGTTCGGGAAGATCAGCCAAGAGCGTTATAATTATGTATTATTATAGAAATTATAATTTTGAATTTCTATTTTTGTTTCAAATAAAACGGATTCCTGACAACCCTATTCTGGCGCGGAATAGATTGAATTTTCCGCTTTAATTATTGAGAACTGTTTTGCGGGTAATTCGGGAGACTGGCCGTTTTTTTTTGCCCGATAGACAATGCTAGACTTTCATTGAGATGTATTACCTAAAGCTTGAAAACTTTATGCGAGGAGCACTCCCCTTTGTTTCCCTTTGTTTTATTAGGCAGCTAAATTACTCAATTGTATAATTTTTTTTTTAAGGAACGTTTAGGGCCCTGTGCCGAGGTTATTCTTGCAGCTTCTTTTCCCCGGCTATACGAGTTGTGAGAAGCTGCAGTAGTTTTAGGCGGATGAGACTATGTTACTTACTGAATAAAGATATTTTTGAATTTTACAATAGGTTTTTTTTTTGTTATTTCGCGCAGAATCCCCTCTTTTGCTAGACAGAGTAGGAGAAAAATCGTGTCATCCCTGCCATAAAGAAAGGTTGACTAACGAACTATGAGGATTCAAATTCAAATTCAAACTTTTTTACGGTATTTTTTTTACATCCATAGTTGTTGTTGTTAGGTAGTTGTTGCTTGGACGCTTGCCGGAGGGACTGGCCGGAATACGCACAGGACCGCGAAAAATGGAAAGAGGAAGGAGAGGCCTTAGCCCAGCAGTGGGATCTTGTAGGCTAGATTAGATTAGATTAGTTGTTAGTAAATAACTTATAATATAACAGCCTCCGTGGTCTAGTGGTTAGAGCGTTAGGCTCACGATCTGGAGGTCCGGGTTCGATTCCCGATGGGGACATTGTCGAAATCACTTTGTCAGACTGTCCTTTGTTTGGTAAGGACTTTTCAGGCTTGAATCACCTGATTGTCCGAAAAAGTAAGATGATTCCGTGCTTCGGAGGGCACGTTAAGCCGTTGGTCCCGGCTATTAGCCGTAAAAACACCTCCACCAACCGCAGTGGAGCAGCGTGGTGGAGTATGCTCCATACCCCCTCCGGTTGATTGAGGGGAGGCCTGTGCCCAGCAGTGGGACGTATATAGGCAGTTTATGAAATAACTTATGAACTAAAGGTCAAAATTGATTCGGTAATTAAAGGCCATATCTCACAAGGATACCATCGCGGTAGTCCAGTTGCAAGAACGCTTGGTTAAGCACACCTCGGACACTTCATACAAAACACCTCTTTTACACATACACTACACATTGACGTTATCGTACACGCACATCTGTGTGTGTGACGTCTGACGCTTTTTTTTTTACTTATTGTAGATTTGCCGCAGATGGCATTAACTACTTGGCCGGACAAATGGGGAGCGCTGACGGCTCTCACCCGGTACAACGTTTAAGACAACAGGCCTGAGGGTGCCCAGTTGGGCGCGAACCTCGGCTCAGGGCGTCGTCTGAGAGGAAAAATATTTGAAAGAATTAGTCGACCCTAATGGGTCGATAGCGATAAGCGCTGAATGAGGGAAATCGTCGACCACGCCGGCGGGGTCGGTATCGGGGCCCGGCGGGGTCGGTAGGTATCGGGGTGACGTCTGACGCCATACGATTGAAGATTAGACTATGTCCGAGGGGGGTGAGGTAAACCTAGCTTAATCGCTGATGGGGAGCGGAGAGTTGCCGTTTCTGTCAAGTCGCATTGAATACCAGCGCGAGCCTAAACTAATGATTTTAAAATTCGAATTCGTTTTTGAATTCATGTTTGAGTCTTAATTGTGCCCGGTTTGCTCCGTATTACATAGGCCTTTTTTTAAATATTTTCACTTGATATTCACTCAGATTTATTCTTGAGGAGCTCGGTGGCGCAGCGGTTAACGCGCTCGGTCTGCGATTGTTGAAGTAAAGCAACTTTCGCAAAGGCCGGTCATAGGATGGGTGACCACAAAAAAGCTTTCATCTCGAGCTCCTCCGTGCTTCGGAAGGCACGTTAAGCCGTTGGTCCCGGCTGCATTAGCAGTCGTTGATAACCATCAATCCGCACTGGGCCCGCGTGATGGTTTAAAGCCCGATCTCCCTATCCATCCATAGGGAAGGCCCGTGCCCCAGCAGTGGGGACGTTAATGGGCTGATGATGATCATGATTCACTCAGAATCATGGTCTGAATCGTCGCCCTGAGTATTCGTTACGATGTGACTAACACCCTGTATGCACTAACATCGATCTCCACCCACATCCATTTTGTTATAATCACTTACTTATACACCAAACAAATACCTTCACCTTACGCACAATTAACAAAATATACGATCATCCAAATATGGCTTTATTTATACCTGTAGGGTAAAAATTAATATTTGACCATAACATCGACCGAATAAGGTAGCTGAGTGAGTAATGGCCTACTGGGAACAGTTAATCCAAGTCTGGGTAAAATTTATTGGAACCTAGAAGTACAGTTGGGTATAGAAAGCTATGTCGGAGCCCCAATATCGGTGCTCGGCGCGTGTCATAAATTAACAAATATTTAGGGATTTTGGTGTCTACTTTTAGGCTAAAGCATAGAATAAGGAAGAATTATATACTACGTATAGAACGGCAACTTTCCGCCCTCCACCAGCGTCTGAGCTAGGTTTATATTAACTGTCTGAGAACTGATATAAGGCGGTTAAATTACTCAATAAAATTGTATACCAATATTTTATGTTTTTTTTTTTTATAAAAAGAACGTCTAGGGCCCTGTGCCGAGGTTTTTCTTGCAGCTTTTCCCCGGCTATACAGGTTGTGAGAAGCTGCAGTAGTTTTAGGCGGTGACGTTCCTTATGTAAAAATTGATGATTCAAAGTGTAACTATGTTACCTACTGAATAAAGACATTTTTGAATTTGAATTTGAACTTGTTTACCTAGACACTCGAACATAGTTTAGACTTGAATCGTGAGGGCTGAGCGCGGACCGTTATTTTTTTTATCGGTTTATATGTTCGAATTTTGAAATTGGCCGCCAATGTTCTTTCGTCTGATTCAAATATAAGTATATTCGCTTATATCGCTTATAAGTAAATATTTATCTCAAATGGTGTTTGTTTATCAAAACATGCCAATAAATTGCAATAAAATTTAACATGAAAAATAATTTGAATGCAATTAATTAGTTCGGTGATTTTTTAAGTCAAGTGTAAAGCATATTTATTTATATTTGGAACCTTCATTGTATAGGCTGATCCCTTATGGTGATAAGGGATCAGGCTATCGCCCATAACATAACACCATCATGTATTGTGAAATTGTGTGTTAAATACATACAAACATAAGATGTTCAGCCTATAAACGTTCCACTGTTGGCACAGGCCTCCCTTCAATCAACTGGAGGGGGTATGGAGCATACTCCATGCTGCTCCTTCTGCTTCTTCTTCTTTGCGAGTCGATGGCGATCGAAGCTAAATTTTTGCTGACCAATAATTGGCCACGCTTACGGCATTGTCAGTGGCTTCGTACAGGTCTTCAATAGTGCAGGTGTTAGGGCACTTAGGACAGCACAAAAGGTGAGCCATAGTTTGTGGTGATACTCCACACTCGCAATCATCGCAACCATCAACCAGGTATCCCCACCTGCAGAGATTATCCTTGCAGCGGCCCACCTGTGTCCGGAGCCTATTTAAAGACTTCCATGTGGGCCACGCTAGATGATGATGATGATGATGGCTCCTTCTGCTGCTGAAGGTCTAAGGAGCGATATATATTTTTTTTTTTATTTGCAATCCGCAGTAGCTTCAATTCTGCATTTCCTTTAGTTGAAGAAATAAAACGCATATTTTATGCATGCATGCAGAATATTTTATGCATACGTAGTATTAAGTTTGTATGCAAGCATAAAGTTATACTGGATAAGACATTCTCTACATCAAAATTACTACTTTGAATATAAATGTAACAGGAAAGCTAGTTTCTTGCTAATATTTGATGTAGTACGTGGTACCTAGTATCTAGTAGCAGCGAACAATATCAGGTAGTAACTTATTCCGTTGGCGCAGTCATAAATTATTTTGTACTCAACTGTACGCCAACGGTAGCGGTCAATGGAAAATGGTGTAACTTAGGTTTATTTCGAAATTCAAATTATGTAAAATTTTCTGGACATAACATACCTACATGGCATAATAGTTTATATATTGTGTTATGTGTTATTCCGTGTTTTGTTTTATATTTGTTACTGTGGTGTCCCTATATAATAAATGTTTCTTTCATTTCGTCCCACTGCTGGGCACAGGCCTCCGTTCAGTCTACTGGGAGGGACATAGAGTATACTCCACCACGCGGGTTGATGGAAGTGAAGTTACACTGTACCTTTTTCATTTACGTTTTTATTATTATCTACACATATACACTAATTTACACTTGTATCCTTTTCGAGGGGGCCAGTGCCAAAAGTTATCAATAATCCTTTCCCGATATTCGTTCCAATTTTTTTTATCGATTTGTACATAAATCAATTATTATGCTATGCTGTACCTCTGACTACCCTAATTGGGTATACAGTCGTGACTATCGTGAGATTATATACTTATATTTTTTTATCCATTACATATATTGAGGAGCTCGGTGGCGCAGCGGTAAACGCGCTCGGTCTGCGATTGTTGAAGTAAAGCAACTTTCGCAATGGTCGGTCATAGGATGGGTGACCGCAAAAAAAGTTTTCATCTCGAGTTCCTCCGTGCTTCGGAAGGCACGTTATGCCGTTGGTCCCGGCTGCATTAGTAGTCGTTAATAACCATCAATCCGCAATGGGCCCGCGTGATGGTTTAAGGCCCGTTCTCTCTATCCATCCATGGGGAAGGCCCGTGCCCCAGCAGTGGGGACGTTAATGGGCTGATGATGATGATGATTTTTTTATCAAAAAGTACACACATAAAAGTATAAAAGAAAATCTCTCTTTGATATTTTGGAATGAAAAGCGGGTACTTAGCTCCGGCCAAGTAGTTAATGCCATCTGCGGCAAATCAACAATAAGTCACGTCAAAAAGATGGTGTACCTTTGACTACTCCTATTTGATATATATTTGTAAGTTTTTCTAACAATACACAGAAGAAATAAAAAGAAGTTTGTCCTTGATATTTTCGGTTAAAAAGTAGGTCATTGTTCACTTCAGAGCCACGCTCTTGTCGGTGTAGAATTCTCCATTATTGTCTATCAAACGCCAATTCTTTCACTTCCTTATAAGACACGACATTCGCCTTCTCTTTAATCTGTTCCATGAAAAGTGGGTACTAGTTCTTTGTGCGATGCTGTACCTCTGAACACCTCCATTTGGTGTATAGTCGTGAGCTTTTAAACTTTATATACTTATATTTTTATAAGTTTATACAAAAAGTGTATCTAAATGGAGCTTTTTTAAAATGGCCACATCGAAGCAATTCATCTCAGATAGCAATATTGCTATTTGACATTTGTTTGCATTGCGCACTTACTTTTATATGCGCAAATGTCAAATAGCAATATTGCTATCTTAGTTGAATTGCTTTGATGTGGCCATTTTAGCCCCCCTGTTCTTGATAATTTCGAGTGAAAAGTGGGTACCTACTTAGTTTTATTATGCGAAGCTGTGCCTCTGACTACTCCAATTAGGTATATACGTAGTCGTGAGCGTATATACTTCATAACATAACACATAACATAAACAGCCTATATACGTCCCACTGCTGGGTACAGGCCTCCCCTCAATCAACCGGAGGGGGTTTGGAGCATACTCCACCACGCTGCTGCAATGCGGGTTGGTGGAGGTGTTTTTACGGCTAATTGCCGGGACCAAAGGAAGTCTTTTCTTGATATTTTCGGGTTTAACTCGAGAACGACTAAATGGATTAGTACCCAAAAATTGTACCCAGACAAAAAGCGGAGAGACCAAATCTCTAACCACTGTACATAAAAACCGACCATTTCAACTTACACCAGTTACACTAACCAGCATTTTATGTTACACTACCAACTTTATTACACGAACAATACGAATTGAGCGGACCATCTGTGTGGTCTTATGACCATGTTCATTTATTACGGTCACTACTTTAGATAGTAAAGTTTTGAAATAAACCTTGTTTTATAGCCTCCATGGTCTAGCAGTTGGAGTGTCCAGCTCACTATTTGAAGGTCCGGGTTCGATTTCCAATGTCCACATTGTTGTAATCTCTGTCCATTGTTTGGTTAGGACATCGCAGGCTGATTGACCCGATTATCCGGTATGTAACATGATTCCGTGCTTGAAAAGGCACGGTAAAGTGTTGGTCAGGAACTGTTGAAAACATTTAAGAGTAAGTATAGTATTTAAGACTTGTTTTTTAAATATGGAAACATTTTTGTAAACATATTCGTTCGCGGAACTTTCGCTCTTTCTCTCTTCTCAATACACAATAATCAATATTCTGCTGTGTTTTTTTATTTATTTAATGGATCACTCACAGAACTTAAGACATAATTAAACTAAGTAAAACAATACTAAATGTGTAAGCCAATTCACATCACTCATTTAAGAGCCACGCTTTTGTCGGTATAGCATTCTCCATGCTACTTTTTTAGGGGAAAATAGTGCAGTGGTTTCCCTCTGGCCTTCTACCCCGCAGTACTCTGACGCGAGTGGGATGGCGCCCAGAGTAGTCTATTTCAAAGCCGTGCTAGGACTCCTGTCCTCCGTTTCTGAATAGTACTGACAGTTACTGCTGCCCTCTATCAGGTTCCAGGTTACAGTACCTGTAACTCGCTTCTTCTGTCCTGCAAGTTTTATTTTGTCTTCACAAAATCACCGCCCCGCCACCCAAGGATTTCTTCAAGGACACACACCCTCGGCCTCTGCGGGTCAGTGGTTGAAAGTCGAGGTCACGATCCGTAGGAGACGGGTTCCCGATTGGTAAATAACACAAAAAACACTTTCTGATTTGAAATAAGGTTCCGTGTTTCGTAGAGCACGTTGAGCAATCGGCCCTTATATTTACTTAAGTAAGTATGCAGTGGTGGCTTGAACCATGTCGGGAGCCCAACTATAACCCTGACACCAGGGTTGAAGAGATCGATCATTGATCTCACAACCCACAAGAGTAAATAATTGCTATTTGTTTTTTTTAGCCTAAGGTGTTCAGTTGAGAGTGGTAGTGTCAAGTGTGTGTGATAAATAAGAATATTATGTAACTACAGTTTTCTTATATAAGATAATTATATAAATATAATGTTAATGATTATATATATAATGTTAGGTTGGTTTGGACACGTAGAGCGGATGAAGGACAATAGAATTTGCAAAAGCGAAATATAAAGCGAAAGTTGATGGTAGGGCTGGCAGAGGAAGACCGAGAAGGACTTACGATGACCAAATTGGAGATGTCCTTAGAAAAGGTTCAATACGATCTACTTTGAACCGGCGTGCGTGTATGAAGCGATTGATGAATGTGGAGGAAGCAAGAGAAGTGTGTCAGGATCGAAGCAAATGGAACTCTATAGTCTCTGCTTACCCCGGTGGGAAATAGGCGTGAGTTTATGTATAAATAAATGTAAGTGTGTGTGAGTGGATGTGTGTGTTGTGTGTGAAGATACCTATATGTTTAGATATACAGTTATATATAAATATGCATGTATCTCAGAGCTAGGGTGTAATTGTAGTATGATTTAGTGAGACTATAGATATAGTCTATAATGGTCGATACAACTGTTTTAGTAAAAACTGCACCTAAGATAAATTAACAACTCATTGTTGCAAGTCCAGTAGACCGGAGACAAGCCACGTTACATAAAATAAAACTTCCAAAGCCACCCTAGCCCAGCGATTTATCTTCCTCACGCCAAAAACACACGCAGTTTCAAAATTCGCGTGTGTTTATTTTGTCACATATTGTTATGACATGCAGGGTCACGTGACACGTGTGACAACGTGACATGTGACTGTGATTAACATGTGACTTGAAATCACGTTGTTAGACACGCTGACGGTAAAATGAATGAAACTGTTGTTCGGTTTTTTGGTACTCGACGAACATAAACTCACGTCCGTTCTAATAATAAAATCAAGCAAAATTCAAAATTTTGAAAAAAACCCGCGACGGTAAAAATCTCATCGAAAAATAATAAAATAACTCAAAACTCCGACTTAACCCAATTATTATGTAACGAAATATTATAATAGACTTAAAAATACTTTCTAAAAAGAGTTGATATTTGGACCTCCAGTACCTAAACAATGAATATTCTCTTGTTTAGGTACTGGAGGTCCATATGGATGTTTACAGTTTTTTCCTAACGTGTCTGTTTCTCGAAGATATACTTAAATGTAGCGATAATAATTTTACCATAATACATTACATTCTAGAAAAATCTAGTGGAAGACTTGTTGTCAAATGCGAGTTGAATATTATTTTCAACCCTTTAATGGATGGAACCATAACATGAAATTATACACAAACTTTTTATTCAAAATTCGAACTCCAAAATTCCAAATTCAAGTAAAATAAGCCGTCAAAACAGAATAGAATCGGCCGAACAACGTATTCCGTGTTCCAGTTCTGAATTAGAAAAATTAAAAAATAAACTCAAACGCATAAATCAACACCTACGCTAACAAAGGCCGAAGTTCGTCCCAAAAAGGGCGCGTTCCCACAAAACTGCTTATTGTTCTTTGATATACCATTTTTTTTAAGATAAACCTTACATTAGGAGGCAAAGGCACACGTCATAATGGGTCTATAGAGCCGACCTCCCGCGGTGGCCTTTTGTGCTAGACTGGGTGACTGGCTGGCAGAGTCGGGAATTTAAAAAGAAAAATAAAAAGTTAACACCTGTTCGTTTTGAAATGGAACTTTATTTTGAATTTTTGAACGAACGTTGAGGTTTTTAAATGCAGCTTTCGTGTTTAATTATACTTGGATGAATTAAAAGTAGGTATTTGGTAGTGCGCATCGTGACTAGATACTGTAGCCTATTAATATATTTCTGTTTGTACCATTTTTGACAAAACTTAAAGTTTTGTCTCGATATTAGCTAACTTTGCCAGGTCAATATGCTTGTTGACTTTGACATAAGTACTTACCTACCTATGAAAATAGTTGCAGATATGTGAGGAAAACGGTTTTAAAATTTTCAATTTCTCCTCATTCCTGTATTAAATTACGACGATTTTTTTAAACGCACAACTGAAGAAATGTATTGTCCTTACGGAAAAGCGTCTTGATTTCAAGTCGTCTAAACTTCGTTACCAAGTGGGTATCCTCAATGTCGTTTGAGCATTCTTGGTACTTGGAAATCGAGAGTTTTCGTAGGTATAATTGTGAACATATTTTTTAGAATGTTCTTGTTTATTGTAACGTGAGTCCGAAGATGTAATGTGCATAAGGACGTAATTTAGATCGACGTTTATAAACGGCGATACGGCTCACCACCTATCAGGTTGGTCTAACAGAAAGCTTGGTGAGGTGCAGGTACTTAGTACTACTTCAATTGGGATATTGTCGTGAGATTATGTTATCTATTATAAAGAAGAATATATATCACTGAAAAACGGATCTCAACTGAGCATTTTCTAATTAAAACACATAATAACGGGTTTTTACCGCGTTTAAAGTAGGGATATGAGACTCCCGATATTTCGACACTGTTGCAAGTCCCATGATCACGGGATGACTGATGAGATTGGAGTGGATTAGGTAGATCCATAAATCTTCTTCTTCTTGTGGTTTCAATGGCATTCAGATTTCTTCAGCCCAGTATTCCGCCACTCGAACAGCATCCTCGTTGGCACTCATCAGCCCCTCTCGCGTGCAGGTATCAGGGCACGCGGGGCAAGTTATCAGATGAGCCATAGTCTGTGGCGTAACACCACACACGTAGCTCAGGTCCGATCCGATGAGAAAACCCCACCTGGACAGGTTATCTTTACTTCGGCCAACCTGTGTGCGGATTCTATTTAAAGATTTCAAATAATAATAATATATTTTATTTTCATTTTTTTTTAATTATTATTTTTAACTTTAAACGCGGATAGAACCCGTTATTATGTGTTTTAATTATGATAATAACCGCGTAAACTTAAAACAATGTATGAGCATTTTCTAATACGATGGACCATTATAGTACTTCATTATCGTATTCCGCACGAATACACGTTTTTTTTTTCAAGAGATTTGTCCTCTTAGACACACTTGCCTTTAAGTAAGTTGAGACCACTCAGACACTATAACCTTCCAAATTAAGTTACTTAAACTTAATTTTAAGTAGATTTAAGTGCTGATTCCAGTACAGTCATGAGCAATATAATGTACCCACTTTAGGACTCTGTCGCACTAACACATTTGACATTTAGTGAGACTTACAGTTCAATTTGTCAAAAAAGTTAATGTGACATGGTACCAAAGTGTATACATATTAATGCTGGTGACCGTACACACCATCTTATTTTATTTTAAATTATACCTATCATTTTTTACCCACGACGGAACGGAGCAGGTATATGCGTTTAGGGTGAGAGATGTTTGTGTGTGCGTTTGTGCAAAGAAATGTTATTAATTATCTTCTAAACTAATAATCCGATTTTGATGCGGTTTTCAATAACGGGTTTGTGTTTGATGAGTTCATGTTATTAGACAGGTGTCATGTCTGTAACTCACTAGGGGGCGCCACAATATTAGAGTTTAGAGTCAATATTATTCGAAACGCCTCTTCAATTTATAATAGCAATTTATTTGCAATAGTTTTTATTAGGAATAGGCTCCATACCCCCTCCGGTTGATTGAGGGGAGGCCTGTGCCCAGCAGTGGGACGTATATAGGCTGTTTATGTTATGTTATGTAGTTTTTATTAGTTAATTGTTTCTGACAGGCGTTTTTTTTTCGGTTCCATTGATTACACGTAATTACGTCGAACACGGTGCTGTTTCATTGCTACCTAAATCCCTTAAAAATCAGTAAAAAGGCATATCAGGCATATTCATGGTCCTTCGAGCCAGATTTCAGAGAAGATCACAATCAATAAATTGTAGATAATACGAAGTGATTGGCGAAGATTAAAGAAAAATCAAGATCGACTATAAGTGGCACGTGGATTGTGTGGTCAAGTGAATCAAATTCATCCAATTAATCCTCATTTAATTCATAAACTTGAACCCATCACTCAATAATCAGGTAGTATTAAGTAAACAGCCTCCGTGGTCTAGTGGTTAGAGCGTTAGGCTCACGATCTGGTGGTCCGGGTTCGATTCCCGATGGGGACATTGTCGAAATCACTTTGTGAGACTATCCTTTGTTTGGTAAGGACTTTTCAGGCTTGAATCACCTGATTGTCCGAAAAAGTAAGATGATTCCGTGCTTCGGAGGGCACGTTAAGCCGTTGGTCCCGGCTATTAGCCGTAAAAATACCTCCACCAACCCGCAGTGGAGCAGCGTGGTGGAGTATGCTCCATACCCCCTCCGGTTGATTAAGGGGAGGCCTGTGCCCAGCAGTGGGACGTATATAGGCAGTTTATGTATGTTATGTATTAAGTAAAGCAAAGTGTTGTTAATTACGGTTAGTATAATTTTAATTACATTTATTACCCACGACGGAACGGAGCAGGTATACATATGCGTTTAGGGTGAGAGATGTTTGTGTGTGCGTTTGTGCAAAGTAATGTTACCACCTATCTTTTAAACTAATGATCCGATTTTGAGGCGGTTTTCAATAACGGGATTGTGTTTGATGAGTTCATGTTCTTAGACAGGTGTCATGGCTGTAACTCACTAGGGGGTGCCACAATATTAGTGCAAAACAATGTTGCAATATAATCAAAACGAAATGTCCGATTACAATAAATTCTGTTTTCGGCAATGTGTACGTGGTAGCTTATTGCATGTTCCCAAATAATATAAAAATTACGTCTTTCTAGAGGGTGCTACAATATTAGTGAAAAATAGTATTGCAATAATATTAAAACGAATTGTCCAATTTCAATGCGGTTTTCAGCAATGGGTTCGTAGTTGAATGGTGCATGGTCTAAGATAAGTCTTATGATATTAACTCACTAGGAGGCGCTGCTATATTAGTGTGAAACGTTTATATTGCAATATTATTAAAATTAAAACGTATTGTCTGATTTCAATGCGGATTTCAGGAATGAGTTCGTGGGTGATTGGTGCATGTTCTCAGATGAGTGTTATAGAGGTAACTTTAAACAGAAAGCAACTGTACAATATATAATAAGGGACTTAATATTATGTGGCAGGATGAATCACACTTATTGTTTTGCGAGATCTTACCTACACATTATATAGATTATAATTCGTATATGCTCTCTAAAAAGTCTGAAATAAAATTAAGCAAAATTAAAAATTTTGGAAAAACCCACGACGGTAAAAATATCATCGAAAAAGAATAAAATAACTCAAAACCCCCGACTTAACCCAATTATTATGTAACGAAATATTATATTAGACTTAAAAATACTTTCTAAAAAAGAGTTGATATCTCGAGACATCGGTAATAGATATACTTAAGTACCTAAACAATGAATATGGATGTTTACAGTTTTTTCCTAACGTGTCTGTTTCTCGAAGATATACTTAAATGTAGCGATAATAATTTTACCATAATACATAACCGAGGAATATCCGTCGGGGGCTGCCATTAACCCAGCTAAAGTTTTTCTAGTGACGTGAATACAATTATTGAAGAATTGTAGATGTTTAACGACGACATAAAATACACTTATGAGTATGATTAAATTTCTGTTGAAATTTCATATACGTAGAAAAGGCAGCCCCCGACGGATATTCCTCGGTTATGTATTATGGTAAAATTATTATCGCTACATTTAAGTATATCTTCGAGAAACAGACACGTTAGGAAAAAACTGTAAACATCCATATTCATTGTTTAGGTACTTAAGTATATCTATTACCGATGTCTCGAGATATCAACTCTTTTTTAGAAAGTATTTTTAAGTCTAATATAATATTTCGTTACATAATAATTGGGTTAAGTCGGGGGTTTTGAGTTATTTTATTCTTTTTCGATGATATTTTTACCGTCGTGGGTTTTTCCAAAATTTTTAATTTTCTTATCCACTGAAAATGCAGTGGACGGGCCTCGGATGGGCAATGGACAGGCATAAAAAATTCCACAGGCGTGGAATAGCGTGACCAACTGCTTAACGTGCCTTTCGAAGCACGGAATCGACAATCCCAAAGCGATTTCGATTATGTCCCCAACAGAAATCGAACTCGGACCTCCAGATCGCGACGCTCTAACCACTAGACCATATGCTACGTGTATTTGAATTTTCATAAAGCCACGGAGTTGTGTATGCGATCTTGTGGGGAACTTATTTGGCCCTGACAAGGGTATGGTGGGACTGACAGCTGTACCTAATATGAAAATTATTTTCAAGGAATTCAGTTTCTCGTTGAGAATGGAATAAATTGCTCGCTTTTATATCCGCATAGCCTTGTTATTGTAATACGAAATGTTTTTTCATTAGCTTACGATCTCCGTAGTTAGTGGTTGAGCCTCACGATCCCGAGGTCCCGGGTTCGAATACCGGATGGAACATATCACAAAAATCACATTGTGATCTTCAGTTTGGTTAGTTTATGTTAACATTTCATCATCATCTCAGGCCTTTACATCTTTATCAGATGATTCAAACAGCGTTTCTGTGGCAGCTACGTACAGGCTAATTAACCGATTGTCCGGAAGCGAAATGATCCGTGCTTCGGAAGGCACGTTGACAACGTCGGTCGGCAACGAATATGACATCACGTGAAGTAGTGTTTATGCTTTATACCTTTTGTGGGTGGCGCAACTTTGGTCGTTAGACGGCGAAGATGTGCTGCCGGCTAAAGAATGTATCGGAGTACCGAACAGAGCATAGTACCCTGCTAGCCACGAGTTGGTAGTCTAAGAATCGACGATCCAACGGTGTCATATTGGAAGTTGTATATATGCGTCGCGCCGTGCAAACTTCGTTAGCGCGTTTCAGGCCGTCTGTCAACGCCATCTGTTGTATATGGACAGAACTAACTGGTCAACTAGTTAGGTCTGTACAGTTGCGACACTATAGTGTCTTAGTACGAAAGGGCCTTACGTTTACGTTTACAAGTCGCTGTCACAGCTACCCTACAAAACTTATGATCGAACTACTCTCCTCAACCCGCATACATTTCCCTGCTGATTAAACATTTAGGTACTATCTTCAGCTACTTAATTGAGAGTCAGATGCTAGGCAAAATGGTTGCCGTGGTTTTTGTGGCGAACTACAGAATTTATGAGTTCTCTTACATACATAATATCACGCCCGTAATCCCTAATGGGGTGGGCAGAGCCACTTGCTATCAAATACACCTTGCAGTCACTGTTGGATACAAAGGCTTAACACGTTCACTGTGTAGCTGAATGTTATTTTTCGATAAACACATTGAAATGTATATACACTATACACTATGGCAAGAAAAAATGTGCCCCACATATGGGCCATACTCGTATGAGTTTCAAATTTATTGCGTCGTATGTGGTTCATACATAGTGAAAGTGTTAAGACAACAGGCCTGAAGGTGCCCAGTTGAGCGCGTACTTCTGGCTCAGGACGTCGTCTGAGAGGGTTATAATTGAAAGAACTAATCGACCCTAAAAGGCCGATAGCGACAAGTCCTGAATGAGGGAGTGGGTAAACTATGGTAAGAAAAAATGTGGCCCACATATGGGACATGCCCGTATGAGTTTCTTTGTTGCCTCGTATGTGCACATGTTCATATACAGTGAACGTGTTAAGATCGATATGATGAACATTATGGTGACAATAGGTATCAGCAGCGTATCGTCCATAATAATTTTCCATCATGTTAGAAAGGATACAAATTACAAACCCTTTTGTCGGATTTGACGACATTCCCGGGATGATAAATAGCTGAATGTGTTCTATGTTAATCCAGCGTAGAAGCCATATAAATATTATTTGCATACTAAGTGATTTTTGTGATAATGTCCTCACCGGAATTCAAACCTGAGTCCTCTGGATCGTGAGCCCAACGCTCAACTACTGGCCTACGATAGGCGTTTTAGTAAGAATAAGTAGATATGGTAATGTATCCAAACTCAAAACAAATTCCATCCCAGACTGCCCTAAATCAATAAATGGAGTTATGAAAATTTATGACTCTCCGGAGTAGTTTGACAAAATTTTCCAATTGTGGACAATTACGGATATAGACCCTTGTCAGTGGGCCCCTGGGGAAGTTTTGGAGTTTTTCGATACGTCATTCTAGGGGTTTCACTCTTAATAAGTTAGTATAGATCTCCATTTTTATTTTTACTAGCTTTCTAACGGCCTCGTCTGAAAAAATAAGTTGATTCCGTGCTTCGGAGGGCACGTTAAGCCGTGGGTCCCGGCTATTAGCCGTAAAAATACCTCTACCAACCCGCAGTGGAGCAGCGTGGTGGAGTACGCTCCATACTCCGTCCGGTTGATTGAGGGGAGGCCTGTGCCCAGCAGTGGGACGTATATAAGCTATTTATGTATGTATGTACAATGAAACACGTCCGTTCGATAGGACAATTATATATTCAGTGAAAACAAGTGAAGCAACTACCCTCATAGCAATTATAATAATGAACAACAGAAAGATACCCACATACATTAAAATTACAAGTTATCTCGTGTTTCTACCCACCCCGATAGATGGCGCAGCCGTAAAATTATATCTGTTATATCAATTTATTTATTTTATCTTCCCGTTCATGGCAACACTTGTAACCATTTAAAAAAGTGTTGCCATTTTGCCATACATGCCAAACATGAACCAATAAATTTTTCAAACTACCCACTTTAACAGAGTTCACGTTCAATCTTGTAATCCAATAAATCCTACACAGTTTAGTCTTTTTTTTTACACCTTTTATTGGAGTATTGTGTTTGGGATCACTATAATAAATCTTCCCTCTCGAAACATGTTATAGTTTACAATCAAAACAAATTATATTTGATCGATAGTTAGATAACTATGTTAGTTGTTCTTTTATTTTTACCCGGCTGCGGCGAAGGAAAATGGAGGGTTACGTGTTTGACCGCTACGCAAATATGTGTGTATGCACATCTTTCTGTTACCACCTAAATTCTAAACTACTTGTCAGAATTTATCAAATGAAAAACCTCGGCACTGGGGCCCAAAAGTTCTTAAAAAAAATGCATTATGATACAAATTTTACACAGGCAGAACTCATTGACGTTATCGTACACGCGCACGGGGGTGAGGTAAACCTAGCATAGCCGCTGGTGGGGAGCGGAGCGTTGCCGTTCTGTACGTAGAAACTTTATTTTATGCTTATGTGTGGTACTTCTATAGTACTGATTGTGGCTGCGAATTGACTATTATTGGCTGAACCCACCCTTTTTGAGAGTTTCTGAACAATAGGCTAATCTAACCTTTACTGTGGACAAAGGAGGGTAATTGTTAATAAATGTAAATTAAAATTTTACCCGAGTAAACACGGGACGTAGAAAAATGAACGGAACCGTTTAATTTGACGCCTGTTGGCTTTTCACAAATAAATTAACGGTTTATAAAATTCTGGACAAACTGACTGACGGATTGGGCGCCATTTTGAATTTTAAAAGAGGTAAACAATTTTCGAGTTGTTTTTTTTTCAGAGCTTTTAAGTGTTTTATTTTTTTAGACCTTACTTATTTATGACTTGATATTTACTAAGAAGCACGGTCTGAGTCATCCTTCACAATTTTCGTTACGGTGTCACTAACACCCATACGTACCCGTACGGCTACCTGTACGCGCTTGTACGGGCGTTAGTAACACCGTACGGAACACTGCGGGAGATGATTCAGCTCATAATTCTGAGTTAATATCAAGTGGAATTTTTTATCGCAAAAGCATGGGTAGTATATTTAAAAAAAAAACATGAACATTGCGATGGAAAATTCCACTTGATTTTAACTCAGAATCATGAGAATCATTCCCCTGAGTATCCCGTACGGTGTCACTAACAATGGCGAGGTTTTTGTTTTTGTAAGAAACTACATTCCTTTTAGGCTGATGAGACGTTCGTTATGTAAAAATAAATACTGAAATCAAAGCGTGTAGATACACTTTGATTTCAGTATTTTTTATTCCATACGGTGTTATGTACCCTTATGGGTAGGTATGGGTGTTAGTGACACCGTAACAAAAACTGTGAGGGATGATTCAAACGTGATTCTGAGTTAATATCAAGTCATAAAATACACTTTGATGTAGAGCTATGTAACTTACTGAACAAAGATATTTTTGAATTCGAATTGTTGATAGCTCAAACGGAGGAACTTTCGTGTAAGTACATTTAACGTAATGTACCCTTTTCAAAGTCAAAGTTAGGTCACTGTGGTGTGATCCTGTGGTACACCGGCTTGCTTCTCAAATAGGAAGTGCCGGTTCGAACTTCGGTACCAGACTTGCACCAATAAGACATTAACTTATTAGTTCGACCATTAAAGGCGACCACCACCTATCAAGTAGTTTTAACAGAAAATTCGATGAGATGTAAGTACTTAGTTCATCTTGAATGTATGTATTTCTGAATACGCCTATTGCGATATAGTCGTGAGCTTTATGGTGTGTTCAAAGACAAATAAAGAATTTTTTTTTATACTTACGGCCTCCGTGGTCCAGTTGTTGAGCGCTGTGCTCGTGATCCGGAGGTCCCGGGTCGAATCCCGGTGGGGCAAACGCTTAATCTTTATGATCCTTAGTATGGTTAGGACATTGCAGGCTAATTGTCCAGAAGTAAGATGATCCGTGCTTCGGAAGGCACGTTAAGCCGTTGGTCCCGGTTACTACTTACTGATGTAAGTAGGTAGTCATCATCCACTTCTCAACCCACACGATAAGAAGAAGAAATATTTATTTTTTCAAGATTTTGATGTTTTTATTAAAACGATATGATATCTAATTATAAGATGATATTAAATCTATTTATTTTTGACGATGATTATCCTCTGGAGACTTTTAGAGTATAAAGGTTTATGAATTCTAAAGGAAAATTAAAAATTAAAATTAATATTTGTTTAGGATTTACAGTTTACGCGTTTATATTTATTTTAGAATTAGTGTAAGCGTTGGATTTATTGTAAATTACATTTAAAATTCGGAATACTCAGAAATTAAAATTAAAATTTGAATTCTAAATATTGACAATTGGTCCGTATATTTTGCTAGAATTAATTTTTACCTAAAGCATTTTAATTAAAATGAAATATTGGTACAAATTACTACTCCACTGCGGGTTGATGGAGGTGTTTTTACGGTTATTAGCCGAGACCAACGGCTTAACGTGCCCTCCGAAGCACGGAATTATTTTACTTTTTCAGACGGGTGATTCACGCCTGCAAAGTCCTTACCAAACAAAGGACAGTCCCTCAAAGTGATTTCGGCAATGTCCCCATCGGGAATCGAACCCAAACCGCAGAATTTTGAGCCTTACGCTGTAACCGCTAGACCACGAAAGAGAAAACTGCACGGGAATTGAATATGACAACCAAACGCGGTTGTGACGCGGAATCTACTTTTGGTTAATCAATCAATCAATCAATAATACTTTATTGCACAACAAGATATACAAAGGACATAAACATAAGCACAAAAAAGCGTGCGCGTTTGTGCGTGCGCGTGCGTGGTAGTGTGTGTGTGTATGTGTGTGTGTGTGCGTGTGTGAGTGTTCCGAAGCTTTTAAAATTTAATCGTAAAGGTATTACAATTGGCAGAAAGATAGTCTGATCATTCATGATTCATCTATGAGACGGCGGTCAACACTCTTCAAGAGGCTTGTATTCTTGTTTTAGTGGAAAAAACTTTTATTTTCTTCACTGTAACCTTAAATATTCCCTGACAATTCCTGTAATCTGAGTTACCCGGGACCCTTTGCTGTCATTCTTCTCAACTCTGATAATTGGCGGAACTAAGTTACCCTGAGTGAAAACGCGGGGAGTTTAAAAGCCTTCACAAATGTACGCAAATTCAATAATGTACCGCTTTGTAGAGAAAGGAATTCTTCCCATTTAAACGACAGAGCGATATTCCCGGCGCTAACGTTTGACACAGGAATGTAAAGGAATTAGGTAGAGTTGGAGAAGAAAGGCCTAGATGAACATACCGCGATTAAGCTCACAAACATAAACATGTACATTAGAAGAGGCGAATTGAGAACTATATGTGGGATAATGAATTAACTCGGATATTAATAAAGATTTTGATTTGATTTGATTTTTAAATGTCTTTTTCTACTCCTCTACTTTAATCTGGCATTTAAATAACCAAAAAGTCTAATATAAGTACATACATAATTAAACTCTTTGAAAAAGTGTACGCTCTATGGCCTATAAAAGCATTGTTTACAAAGTGTAACTGTACTATAATGTCGCCAAAAAAGCATTGTTGTTGTTTTTTTTTTTTGACCTGGAAACTGGCACCTTTACTTTGTTTGGTGCCATAGATATACTATAAAAAAAAAGTATACATTTGCCGCCATTTTCCCGCGCGTTGGAAAATAAATTGGAAATTTTTTGTGTTTCGTTTAAAATTACGTCGTCGTAGAAAAAGTATTGTATGCAACGTTGTATAACTAGGTCAAAAAATGCTCGTGGCGTCTCTTATTGCGATGTTCGCCAAGGCTCACATCGCAACTCACGCCACTCGCATTTTTTGACCCTTCTTATACAACTGTTGCATAAAATACTATTACTCCTTTTTATACACACACACCTCATATTAAAACCGAAATCCTCTCACCCGTCCGACATCGCACCAAAGACTCCCCTTTCTTACTTTTTAAAACTGCCTTACGTCCTATTCATTAACCATCCTCCTTTCATACCATTAACAATCAAATTCCCATTCATTATCCTTACATAGCATTCTCACTTTCACTTTTTATATATGTATATATATAACATTTATAAAACAAATAAAAGAGAAGGTTGCAGGTCGTGTCGTATCAGGAGGTAAAGGATTTGGCGGGAAGAAGAGAGGAATGGCGGTTACTCCACCGACAAGAGCGCAGATCTTGATTTGATTTGATCTTGATTTGAGGTTTTGATTTTGATTTGATTTGATCTTATATAAAGTGTGAGAGATAGATAGATAAAATACTTTATTGACCACAAGGGACACAATACACAGAAATAATTACAACAGATACCACAATTCACAGCAGGCGGCCATATTGCTTTTGCAGCAATTTCTGCCAGGGAACCTTGATGAAAATTTTATTCTTCAATTTTCATCATCATTAATTTAAGAGCCACGCTCTTGTCGGTGTAGCATTTTCAATTCCAGTCTATCAAAGGCCAATTCCTTGACTTCCCCATAAGACACGACGTTAACCTTTCAATATTACTAACTAAATAATTAAGTTTTCTTTAGAAATCAGCATAATCAAAACAAAAAGTATAACTCAAGGAGTTTCGCCCAATCCCGTCAATCTCGAATGGGACTCGTCATATTATGCTTCGGGGTTGATCCCGAAAAAATTTGACTAGATCTCGCGAGATTGGGTAATGGCAATGACTAAATCTGACATTTTAAAATTTTATTTTATTTAATCATTGAGGAGCATGTTCATAATTTTAGTTCAAAATGAGACAAGTTCAATAGGTCTCACTTAAAACTAAAATACGCCGCTAAAATTAACATATCCCAGTAATCTACAACAAAATAAATAACCCGACGCCTACTGAGCTTTTCATTATAATTTTAAATTAACGTGAATATACAAGCTGTTATATAGGTTAACGATAACCTCTATATATTTAAGAGTTCAGTACTTTAAAAAGAAAAACATATTTGTGCAAGATAGCACAACTTTTTATAGAATTTTACTTATTTTATATAGTTTTTTATTCTTTTATTGTCTTTGTTTTTGATAATGACTTTTGGTCTTCTTGTAAAATATATTATATTGCTGCTTGCACGAAAACCGTTTTTATTATTGTTAGATCGCCAATAATACTGTCAGAAGCCTTTTCTCGTGTTTTTCGATAGGTAGGTATGATTAAAATTAGACTTAAATAACGTACACACCATATCGCCATCGAGAAAATTATAGTCATTTATTAATAAATATTTATCTGTATTATTTCTTCATTTATTTATTATAGAAAACTAAATATTGATAATTAATTGCAATTGATAACCAGAGTTATGAGGATTCAAAAATTCGACGAAATGTTTCGAGAAAAGATAGGCAGTGGCCTGCCCTTGCGCTTCGCTTTGCTCGTCTTGGCGGGGGCACTCCCGTGCCCCCAGATCCACATCCGAAGTAAAGAATATTTTATTTTATTTTAAGAGCAGAGAGAGCCATAGATATTAAAGTACAAACATGATTACAATATGGAAATAAATCAAATAAATGTGTTTTCTTTCTTTCTTTCTTTCTATTAAATAATTCCAAGTCTGCCTAGCTGCACTACTGTATTTTTATACTAGCACCGGACTCATTTTGTAAGATAAAGAGAACAGAAAACACCTTTCGTTATCTAAATCACGGCGGCCATCCAAAAAGTATAAACATTGACATTTCATTTCCTTTGGGAATCGATAAAAATTCAATTCCCTCTAATGATTTTAGAGGTAAGCTGAGGCAACTTAATTTCCAATAAAACGACGTATCTGTTAAGGTATTTAGGTTCGATGTAGACTTGGCTTTGAAGGGAATTTAGACTCAGTTTGTTGCTGTACTGGCCGGTTAAAAACTCGGCACCCTCAGGCCTGTTATCTTAATTTTTTTACCGGGTGAGAGCCCTCAGCGCTCCCCATTTGTCCGGCCAAGTAGTTAATGCCATCTGCGTCAAATCTACAGTAAGAAAAAAAATGGCGGGTTAGAAAGGCCACATCGAAGCAATTCATCTAAAAAGCAAAATTGCTATTTGATATTTGTTTGCATTGCGCACTTGCTTTTATATGCGCAAACGTCAAATTGCAATATTGCTTTTTTAGAGGAATTGCTTCGATGTGGCCTTTTTAACCCCTCAGGTGTAGTTTGTGTGTGCGCCTTTTCGGCGAATAAGAAAATGTCGGGTATAACTTAAAATAAAATTCGGATGTATCTGCAGGAATCGGGGCCAATAGTTACTACGGCTTAAGTTTGTATCAAACCTTATTCTTCAGATAACCTCCCTCAATCCAACTAACGACACATACTTAATGTAGATAAAACCGTTGCATCGTAAATAAATTGATTATTTAACTCTAATAAAATTCGATCTACAGGTTTCCAGCTAAGTAAACTATTCATTGTTTATGCGTAATAGAAATGTAACAGACATAAAATAGGTAGGTATAAATGAGTACGTTTCGTATACGTTGAATCTTCTTCTTATCGTGTGGGTTGTGAGGTGAAATACCAACCTCATCAACCCTGGTGTCAGGGTTATTACTGAGCCGCCAAAGACCCCTGATATGGCTCATGTAACGACTACATACTTACATCAGTAAATAGTAACCGGGACCAACGGGTTAACGAGCCTCCGAAGCACGGATCATCTTACTTTCGGACAATCAGGTGATCAGTCTGTAATGTCCTAACTAAACTTTAAAAGTCTCTCAATTCAATCCGGGTCGAAAAATAGAGAATTTGAAACCAACATTTGCGTGGTTTTCTTATATTAATCATATCCGAATGTGATTCCCTAAACATGCGTTTACGTGGTTTTCACTATAAAGCAACGATACAGTGAATATAAAATTGAATTGGTAATAAATATTTTATTTGCCACAATAATACGCACAACAATTAATAATACAGCTCCGACACTCCATACAATAATCTTATTTTTACCATGTGCTACTTTTCCCTGTGCGTGCGAGAAAGACAGATAGTTCACTCGTGCTCCCTCACTCCTATACGACTTAAGTATGGCCATAGAATAAGGAATAATACGTAAAAAACGGCAACTCTCCGCTCCCCACCAGCGTCGGTAGGCTTACCTCACCCCCTCGGACACAGTTTAGTCCACAATCGTATGGCGTCAGACGTCACACACACAAATGCGCGTGAACGATAACGTCAATATGTAGTGTCTGTGTAAAACGAGGTGTTTTATACGAAGTGCCAGGGGTGTGACTATGGTTAAAATCTTATCGATCTTTGTAACTAAAACAGAAACTTAACCAAATAAATTGAATAAAACCAAATAAAAAAAAAAACATGTCCCATAATATTATTTTATTTTTATCTTCGGAGATAGGGATGTTATTGCGATATTGCAGATATTTCGTTACCATTTGCATATTGGGACTGATCTCTGGAGATTACAGGAGAGTGGACCTGGTAAGTAGCAGTAACAGGTATTAGTAACTGGTACAGAATACTAACTGGTCATTATCCTATTGTTTAGAGTATAGACTATTATTTACTTTTTTCTACTAACTTTCCCTGAAAATACACCGAATACGCTTATACCCGTGATCCCTAATGGGGTAGGCAGAACCACAAGTTGACAAAAGGCAAAATGCAGGCGTCGTTTTTACAAAGTGCTAAGATAGATATGATGATCCTTATGGCGATAGGCCAGTCAGCGCATTGACCATAATATTAAATAATTTTAGAACACCTAAAACCCTATTTCTCTAGGACACCATTGTGGCACGACCATGTTTGCACCACCAACATAATGTATGTAGTTGTATAAAATGTATCGCACCTGTCCCCTCGGCACAACAACCACTTCATATTTAACCAGGAGTCTTGTTGCTTACACAACCAACAAGACGTTTGCCCCCGCGGCACAGCAACCACGCCGCGCGCGGCGCGACACAAATCGACGATTTCGACCATAATAAATGCTTTTATGTAAAAAATTACTATTCAAAGTGTAACTGTGTTACCTACTGATATTTTGAAATTTTAATTTGAAATATCTACGGATATAAAAGTCGCACGGCTATTGGTCCCTCGATAAAATCCACGCAGTTGCTGTAACGCGGGGTCTGATGTCTTGTTGGTTGAGCAACCAACAAAACTCTTAGTGAGATATGGCCAATAGTATCGACAGGTTTTAAAGGGATGCTCAGAAAGACACGCCTGTCTAGTACAGTCGTATCAATCATCATTTACTATTCTTGGCGAGATCCGGTTACTCACCTAAAGATTTGGCAGTTCTAGTTGTTACAGAAGCGACTGCCTGTCTGGCCTTCTAACCAGAAGGGAATACCAGCCCAATTGGGTCGTGTACTAGGTTCAACTTTTTTCTAAATACAGACTCATCTAAAACTAACGAAAAACATTTTCTTTTTTCTATTTAACTTATTTATGAATTATCAGGTTTAAGAAAATTTTATTCTCATAAGAATTTTACAATTCACTTACATGAGAAACTTAAAAATATTAAAATTAATATTAATATTAATATTAAATTAAAAAATAATAAATAATAATAAATAGAAAAACGTCATAATAAGTCCGACATTTTATCACGTTTTTCTATGACGTCACAGTGTGCTTTTTCATACAAATTTCCATAGTAATTTCGTGTTTTGACGTTTAGTAAAAAGTTACTGATTTGACTAGTCGGAAACTAGCCTATTACATGTTGTCATTACAAGTATTAGGTAATGATGGTATACCTAGTAGTATCAATAGCAGTGACAAAAAATACCAGTTAGCATCTCTAGCTCAACGTATCATCAGATGCATTTATACGAATAACCCCTTTCCATATTGCAATTGCAATTTCTACCCAAAAACCGCCGTGTAACGTTTTCAGTCTCATGAAATGTAAAAGTAAAATAAACAACTTCGATACGAATTTTTAATTTAATTTTTTAAATTTACGTCCGTTCATTTTGCGACCCAGAGATCCGATCTATGTACTTGCTAGGGATTTAATGTCAATAAACTTGGTTTTATTTCTATATACCGTTTTATTTACCCTAGTAAGTACAACCTATTTGATTCGCGTGATAAGAACGTGACAATGGCGCCCAACTAAGGAAATACTGAGCTGAGTATCCTTTTTGCTGGTTTTAGCATTTTTGGTCATCTTTGGTGTTGGTCTGATTATTTTGTCTAGCTTTAAGTGAATTGTAACTGCAACTTTTGTGTGCTGTGGTTGCTTTGTGGGAATACCTAACTAATTCTCTTTCAAGGTGATTGCATACAATTAAAAACTCAAAATCGAACCTACCACATCGCACAGAAGGAAATATTTGATTTTGCACTGCCAACCTCTGTCTATCCCTGTGTTTTAATTGTTGTGTACTTTTGATAGTAGCATTTGTTTTCTTGTTATTTTCCTTCTGCCGTTTCCTGTGTTTTAGTTATTAAGACTTCAGGTACTTGCAACACTTACTCAAAAAAATAACTATTCAACTAAACTAATTACAATTTAAACATAAAGTAATAGAGATGTCTCGTCCAATTAAATATTTATCACTTCAGAAAGATGAACTCCTTTATGAAGAGGTACATGGCATGTCAAGGATATTAAACTTACAAACTATTCTAAATAATTATATCTAAACTTTTACCTAACTAAAATAAAACTTTCTATATTTACAAAACTTCCTTGCTGGGATGGAAGTGAGAGAAAAACATAGAATCCCCCAGCTGCTTACTAATTCTCGAGCAGACTGTAAGAGTCAGTCAAGAGATTGATGTGTAATACCATCTAACGCCTTAGGCCTGCCAAAAACTTAAATCTTGAGCATGGCATGCGTCTTCTAATATCTTCTAATATTCTCTAAAAATACCTTAAATACTACTTTATAAAAAAAAAAAAACAAAAAACAAAAACTACACTTACTAAAACTACCAAAACTCATACTAAAAAATCCAAAACTAGCCTAAAACAATGTCTTACTTACTAAAACTACCTACCGTCTTAAATATATTTACTTATATATAGTATTTCTAATTTTTCTTTTTTACAAAAAAAAATATTGAATCTCCAGGCCCTACCCCTAGGACATTCTAATTATTTTATCTTCGGCCCTACCCCGAAGATAAGAAAATTATACTATAAAAAGAAAAAAAAACGGTTACCTTAAATCTCCTATTGATTACGTGTGAGTACTAAGCTGCGGTTAAAAGTCTAGTACTCTTTTTGGAAAGGACGCAGTCACTTAAAACTAAATAAGATAACTGTTTGTGTGTGAAAGGGATGGAAGAAAGTAGGGGGGTGAATGGAAGGGTTGAAATGAATGTGTACCACGTAATTTTTAGAATGGTCAATAGTAAGAAGGACAGACTAGGTTACATTTTAGTCAGCGGATTTTCTTAGCGAAAATCCTACCCAAAAAAGGGGGGTATGTAACGCCTGCCGCGTTTTACTACTGAGTGTAATTGCTCTTGTTTTTCTGTTAGGAACTATCAAAAAGTTATCATTGAAAACACTTAAAAACTACTGCTTAAAACTAAAATATTATTACATAAATAAACATATACTAATTAATTTAACAAAACATATCTATTTACAAAATAATTCCGTTAATATTGTACGACTTTAATAATTATCACATTGCGTAGGTAGCCGTACCTACATTCCACAGCCGAGCCGTTACTCTTCCGGTCGGATGTTCGACACAATCCTTCTGCCTTTGTAGCGAGAACACCTCGATTACTCGTATATTTTTTAAATACGTTTTTTTACTAATTTTGTCTACGATATAATAATTTATAGTATTGTGTTATCCCCATTAATTGGGTAAGTGTAGCAATTACTATTTTTATTAGTTTAAATATCAACGTAGACTAGTACATGCTTTCTTTGTTCATTGCATGACTGTCATTTTTCATAATCATCGGGTAAATGTATTTTCACGCTTTAGTGCTTATTTTATATCATAATTAGCAATCTTTTATGTTCAAAACAACATTTAAATTGTCAATTTTTCTAAATTAATTCTACTTAACCAACGTAAAGTTATCTTTGTACCTAAGTACTTTCCTTGTTTAAATAATTCTTAAATGGAACAATAATAATGTACAAAATACGTTTAATATCGTTACTATTAAAATTATTCAGCTTAAAATATTCAATTTTACTATTTTGTTAGATAGTTTTTTAAAAACAACTACCTACCATAAATTTATCTTGTTCTTTGTTCTTTTTCTAAATTTATTTTGCTAAATTCACTTTTATTGTGTGTAATTTGCTGACAGCCACATCTTAGATTGCTAAGCTTGCTTGCTATCCACTTCCCATCTTCAATCAAGCTAAGGAATCGGCATGTGGCAGTCAGACGGGGAATTCGGACAATTCTTGAAATGACTAATTCCGGGTTCCAGGGTTCACCCTTCGAGTTCTACAACCGCAGGACCCACTACCGGTCCTGTACTTACCTCTACCGCTTCACCTTTCGGGTTCTACAACCCGCTGGATCCACTTTCGGTCCTGTACTTACCCCACCGTTTCTGCTGCCCTGCTGCGCGCGCCGGTGTACCCCGTGTCGTCGTGGGAAGAGTTACAGGGAAGTGGTAGTTTTCCTACTGCACCAAGGGTGCTCAGCCAGTATCAAATTACCTGCGACCCAGAGATCCGATCTATGTACTTGCTAGGGATTAAATGTCAATAAACTTGGTTTTATTTCTATATACCGTTTTATTTACCCTAGTAAGTACAACCTATTTGATTCGCGTGATAAGAACGTGACAATTTCATTGCAAGAAACAGAAATATATTTTAAATTGCATTCGGATAAAACGTGACAGACATTGGTTTATTACACAAAAAACAAGGAAATAATTTAAAATAGACTTCTTTTTTTTACTTATTATATTTTAAAATAGACTTGCGTATAGAAAAAAAATAATTCTATCCAGCCTAAACCAATGATTGTCGAATTTATGTTTGGATCATAAATGATTGTTACGTGCTCAGTGGTGAAGGAAAACGTCGTGAGGACACCCACATTCCCGGGAAATGCATTTTCGGAGGTATGTAACCGAATCTGTATTAGGCTGGTTTTCCCTTCGCGGGTTGGAAGGTTAGACAGGCAGTTGCTTCTGTAAAAAAACCGGACCTGTCAATCTTCAGGTTAGTTTAGCGGATCCTGTGAAGACTAGGGTGATGTGTGTATATAATTATGTTGCAGAAAAAAGTGTAACGGAACAGCTATCAAACAATTGGCCGTGACTTCAATCAAAGTATACAGTATACCTACGGCGAAAGTTTATTCCTTTATAGCTCAGTAAATTATTAATGATCACAACTTCCTGACGTGAACCACAAAAAAAGCTTATATTTATTGTTTTACCGTGACAGTTTTGTGGCTTAATTACCTCCGTAGTCAATTATTTTTTATAAGAGGGACAAATACAAATGGTGATACATAAAATATTTTTATGGCGTCATACATGTGGTGGGATTTTTATAGGTTAACTATAATAGGTTAGAAGACTACACACATACACACACGCAAGCACGCACGCACGCACGCACGCACGCTCACACACACACACACACACACACACACATCACAAAAATCACTTTGTGATCCCTAGTTTGGTTAGGACATTACAGGCTGATCACCTGATTGCCCGACAGTAAGATGATCCGTGCTTCGTCGTTACATGAGCCATGACAGGGGTCTTTGGCGGCTCAATAATAACCCTGATACCAGGGTTGATGAGGTTGGTAATACACCTCATAACCCACACGATAAGAAGAATTAATTTCCAACCCGGGTAAAACTTGTCTGTTGCGAGGTTTTGTTGATTTTTTTAAGATGGCGCTTACATGGTTTTCTCTTAAGGCGACAATATTACTCTCACTGAATAATTCGTAAGTTTATGGTAGCCATTATGTCTTGCACACGCACACGCACACGCACACGCACACGCACACGCACACGCACACGCACACGCACACGCACACACACACACACACACACACACACACACACCCACTCACACACACACGCGCGCACATACACGCACACGTGCCACGAAATCAGAATCATTTATTCAACGTTATCTTCTTCTATCGTGTGGGTTGTGAAGTGGAGTACCAATCTTATCAACCCTGGTGTTAGGATTTTTATTTTGTAGATATTTTTAGATTATAGAGGTTTTGTTGATTGTTCAAGATGGCGCTTACATAGTTTTCTCTTAAGGCGACAATATAACTCTCACTGAGACATAATGGCTCCCATAAACTTACGAATTACTATTTTGTTTTAACTGTAGTTTATGTTGGGTTTAAAGCTATATAAATTCGGTTTATAGCATAATAAAACAGTAGTGGGTTTTCTTACTAAAATTATAATTTTGCCCCTATTCAAATTATAGATAAAAGAAAATACATTTCTGATTTGATCATTATGTGACAAGTATCGTCTGCGTGTTAAATTGAGTGATAGAGTGAGAAACAGTGTGATAAGAGAGAGAAAGAGAGAGAGATACGTGGTGTAAAAAAATAGTGACTAACGAACGAATCTCAGCTGAGACTGCCCTCAAGACCATGCTCAAGTCCCTGTTTTTATATGAGAACTGTCACATTGATATGATCTGGAAAGCAGTCTCGAAGCTGAGATTAGTTTATTAATACCACCCTGAGATTGACTAGGTAATGTTAAGTTGGTTTGGACACGTAGAGCGGATGAAGGATAATAGGATTACGAACGCAGTATATAAAGTGAAGGTTGGTGGTAGGGCTGGCAGAGGAAGACCTAGAAGGACGTACATTGACCAAATTGGACATGTCCTTAGAAAAGGTTCAGTACGATCCACCCCTATCTATCTATCTACAATGACAATGTATGATAAATACAAATAAATATATGAATATGAATACATAATACTCAGCCTGTATCCACCCACTGCTGGGTATAGGCCTCCTCTCTTTCACGCCATCGTTTCCGGTCCTGTGCAAGTCTCATTCATTGCTTTCCGGCATACCTCACAATGTCATCCGACCACCGGGCTGGTGGTCTGCTTCGATATCGCATACCATCCCTTGCCACCATTCAGTGACAGCCTTAGTCCATCTGTTGTCTTCCCGTCTTGCCAAGTGTGCTGCCCATCTCCATTTAAGCCTAGCGATTCGTATACCTACATCTTCGACTTTAGTGCCTTGCCGAATTTCGACGTTTGGTATACGATCTAGCAGATGGATGCCCTGTAGTAAAGTAAAAAGAAATATCCAAGAAAATTGTTCCAAAGCTTTTTGTAACTGTAAACTTTTACCAAAAACATGTAAATTATGCGTTGTTACATTTGAAAACGTGTTTTAATCCTCACCCGCAATGTTGTTAAATAAAGGCTTCATGTTAATTAAACCTCATTTTCTACCAAGCCCACTTTGTTTCTTTTAGTCTAGGTTTCAGAGTTCTCACCTAGTGTTCTTTTATTGTACCTACTTCTGAGGTCAATGATCGACCTCCCCAACCCTCGAAGGGATCAAGGGGGGAAAGGGAGGGGTTAGGGGGTGGGGGGGAGCGAGGGTTAAGGGACTGAAGGAGGGGAAGGAGAAGAAATTACAAGAAACTGCAACAGAAACACATCTTTTAAATCAATGAGGGTATTACAAGTTATTTAATAACTAGAGGAACACATTCAATACCAGACATTTTTATCATTTAGGTAATCATCAATCTTATAATAAGCTTTTTTACATAAAATAAGCTTGACATGAGCTTTGAATTTATTTTCTGACAAATTTAAATTATAATTAAAGCACATAATAACGGGTTCTAACCGCGTTTGAATGGGGATATGAGACTCCCGATATTTCGACACTGTTGCAAGTGCCATGATCACGGGATGACTGATGAGATTGGAGTGGAGTAGGTAGATCCATAATTTTCTACGGGCATATCCCCATTTAAACGCGGTAAGAACCCGTTATTATGTGCTTTAATTATTATCTGGATTGTACTTGTATGGGTACCTGTACGAAGGGTATAGGATGTTGTTCATGACTGTACAGAGCCACAAATAATCAAAGACAACTCGTAGCCGCTGTTGATACGAACCTTATGGTGAGAAGGGAGCATCCTATCACCCACAACATTATTTCATCATGTTAGCATTGACACAATCCCTCTGTCGGATTTAACGACATGCCCGGAAAGACAAGCATCTGAACGTGTTTAGTTTTTGATTCACTCCCAAAGCAACATAGAAGCCGTCTATTTTGCTCTTTATTTCTATATTTATACTGAGAGTATTGTTTTCATTGAGGTGATGTATGCCCTGTCTACCCCAGACATGATTTACCGCGAAGATAAGTCTAAGCGTTTTGCTATTGTTACTTCGCTCATGTCAAAGGATCATGGTTTCTATTAGCTCGCGGAGGTGGAAGGTAAGCTTTCATTTAGGGTTGGCAGATGGGCTGTAGAGATATCTTTTACAAAAAATGTTTATACATTGTTTTAAGTTTACGCGGTTATTATCATATCGGGAGTCTCATATCACTGCTTTAAACGCCCGAGCCCGAACCCGTTATTATGTGTTTTTAAAAATGTTTATTTCTAATCTTAGGACTTCGTATCAATAGTGGCTGCATGTCTCAGATTACTTGTGCCTCTGCCCACCCTATTTGGGATTATTGGCGTGAGTTTATGTATGTATGGTACGTATGTATACCGATGGGCTATAGGAATGAGTTTATACAGAGTGTTAGAGACACCGTACCGATTACTGAGGGGGATGTTTCAGCTCGTGATTCTTAGTTAATATCAAATGGAATTTTTCGTCGCAAAATGTATGATTTTTTACTTTCATTCCCATTGCGTTGGATAGTTTTACTTAATCTTAACCCAGAATCACGAGTTGAGTCATCTCCCTCAGTATTCGTTACGATGTTACTTACACTTTATTATATTAACATTGAATGTTACTAACACTGGAGCAGCGTGGTGGAGTATGCTCCATACCCTCTCCGATTGATTGAGGGGAGGCCTGTGCCCAGCAGTGGGACGTATACAGGCTGTTTATATTATGTATGTTATGTGTTACTGACACCTGCACTATTAAAGACCTTCACGAAGCCACTGACAATGCCGTAAGCGTGGCCAACTATTGGTCAGCAAAAAATTAGTATCGATCGCCATCGACTCGCAAAGAAGAAGAACACTGAATCATCCCCCTGAGTATTTGATACGGTGTCACTAACACCCTGAATGTGTGCATGTATGCTAGGGATGTGGAGCGAAGTTCTGTGCAATTGTCATTTAAATAAATGAATATTTTGTCCGCGCTGTCACCCCTAATCCTTGTTTAGCACACATATTCTTATTCGTTTGTTTTGCACTGCATTCTCAAGGTGTTTCGCTATGCAAATTACAATGCATTTCCACGAAACTGTGCATCCCGCGTTGCTAAACGCAAATAAGGATTTTGTACTTTATCTTACTTGTTTGAAATACTGGGTGAGACTAATGGTGAGGGTTGTGAGGCATATCGTCGTTGTTAATTTAAAATCTATTATGTGCAATCGGGTTTATTTTACAGAAATAAATAAAAACTTTCGCCTGAAAGTTTTTATTTTTTTATTGTATTTCTTTTTTGTTTTTTTCGTCCATGTTTTGTTTGTTGTGTTTTTTTTTTACTGTGTGTCAAATATTAAAAGATATATGATATTTACGTACATATGAGTTTGTACTGAATGTTTTAGGAACAAAATACCGATAGTATTTTCTCCTGATAAAAAAGAAATTTGATGAGTGCGACACATAAAGAGCTTTAAAATTGGCAACTACGATATTATATAACATAAGTTCACGTCTATATCACAATTTAGATAGTGGTACATCCATCACATCGTGATAAGAGAGAGATGTGGTGTGAAAGGCGATATAGTGACTAAGATTGAGAAGGGAATGTTAATTTGGTTTGGACACAGAGCGGATGAAGGAAAATAGGATTACGAAAGCAGTATATAAAAGAGGCGTTCACCTCCGCGGCAAGGACGCGCCGAACAGGAATTGCCCCAGTGGAGGGCAGAGAAGATGACTCTGTCCCCCTCAGGGGGGACGAGTAGGCGTGATCTTTTGTATATATGTAAAAAAAAGTTAGCTCAATGACGTTTAGGGGACCCGGTGGATTAACATGCCCATCCCGTCTTAACAACAGCTGCAGGTTCAAGTCCGGTCCGACTAAGATTATTACGATTTAATTTTCTCTTTGTAAGTTAGCTTAAAACGACAAACCGTAAATTCAACAAAGAGACCAATTCAACAAAGTAGTCTTTCAGATATTAATTTGCAACTCATTAATTATTATGTCGAATCTGATTTTTCCTCTTTGTAAGTTAGCAAAAATCATCAAACAATAATTCTAACAAGAGACCAATACAACTAACTGGTTGTTCAGATATTAATTTTCAACTTATTATTTAATGTCGAGTCAGTTTTTTTTTCTCTTTGTAAGTTAGCACAAAACATCAAATTATAACTCTAACAAAGAGACCAATTCAACATAGTGGTCTTTCAGATATTAATTTGCAACTCATTTATTAATGTCGAGAAAAAAGAATCGTTTTAATTTTGTCTTTGTAAGTTAGCACAAAACATCAAACCATAATTCTAACAAGAGACCATTTCAACTAACTGGTCGTTCAGATATTAATTTGCAATTCATTATTTAATGTCGAGTTAGATATTTTCAATTTAATTTTCTCTTTGTAAGTTAGCTCCAAACATAAAATTATAATTCTAACAAAGAGACCAATTCAACTAACTGGTCGTTCAGATATTAATTTGCGACTCATTAATTAATTCCCCCTGACCACAGTTAGTTATTGTCAGTATATAATATTGCTCTGAAACTGCGTAGGCAACTTTAATACAGCAACTTTGTAATTTGTCGTTGGATGTAAACTGAAACGATATAACTTTAGCATGAAATAAATAAGCCCGTAAATTAATAGCGTCCTTTGGTCATATTTTCAAACAATTTATAGTGTACCTATGAACGCGCTCGGTCTGCGGTTGTTGAAGTTAAGCAACTTTCGCAAAGACCGGTCATAGGATGGGTGACCACAAAAAAAAGTTTCATCTCGAGATCCTACGTGCTTCGGAAGGCACGTTAAGCCGTTGGTCCCGGCTGCATTAGCAGTCGTTAATAACCACCAATCCGCACTGGGCCCGCGTGGTGGTTTAAGGCCCAATCTCCCTATCCATCCATAGGGAAGGCCCGTGCCCCAGCAGTAGGGACGTTAATGGGCTGATGATGACAGGCTGATCACCTGATTGTCCAAAAGTAAGATCCGGGCTTCGGATCCGGGCTAATTTAAGTACGTAGTCGCTACATGAGTCACTTCAGGGGTCTATGAGGTTGGTAATCCACCTCACAATACACACGACAGAAGAAATTCATGGAACAGGAAAATAATTTTCCTCATCTACGATGCAATTTAATTTTGGCTGAAATGGGAAGTCGATGTGTTGAAAAGTTAAATTACAAAACTCGACAATAAACTTTTTGACTAAACATATAAACTCACGACCTCTTCTAAAGATATACAACGTTGTGGCAGTGGTGTTATAGCAGTGGGGACGTTAATGGGCTGGTGATGATGATGAAAGTGTGTGTTTTTAATACGTGTGTATTTGTAGTGAGTCAGTGTGTGTGTGTGTGTGTGTGTGTGTGTGTGTGTGTATGTGTATAAGCTTCATCTGCAACTCAAGACTCGCCTTAATGTCCTATTTCAATCATGTAGCGATAACCTAACCTTACCGTTCTTATAGTTAATAATTTTGAAAATTATACTCATACACATATAATGTTTATGTTTGAATAATAAATGATTGTCACGTGCTCAACAGTGAAGGAAAACATCGTGAGGAAACCCGCTTTCCCGAGAAGTGCATTTTCGGGGGTATGCGACCTAACCTGTATTGGGCTGGTTTTCCCTTCGCGGCAGCTGCTTCTGCAAAAAACTGGACCTGTCAAATCTTCATGGGCTCATTGGCTACTAAAAACATTCCCATGAATGTTCAGCGATTATTTAGGGTTTAGAAGATATGACCCATTTTGTACATTTTTCAAAATTTTCTGCCTTACTTCAGAAATACAATACAATACAATACAAATATACTTTATTGTACACAATTTACAAAACAAATCTTTATTTTGTCTCTATTTCTTAATAGTTTTACTTTATATCTATCTGGTTCACCCTGTATTTCAATAAGATAATTTATTTTATTTATTTATTATAGGTTATCAACATGATAATCAACAGTACATGTTTTGACACATTAGCACATATAAATACGTAATTGATACCACAATTAAAGATAACGACAACATTCATAAACTCCTGGTTGCAACTTAACAATTTGGTTTGACACAAAGTATTATAAGATTTTTAACACTCTTGAAATTAAATATTTAAAGAAACTAAAATAACATAATATTTTTTAGTAAAGACAAACTAAACTTTAACTAAAATTAACCTTTCTGAGCGCATATGTCCAAGTACAATTTTCGGAATTGTCGGAGACTAGTGTTGTAAATGTCAGCTTCGAACTCATTGCAAACAGCGTTATGGTCCCTAAGGAGTCTGTTTTATGGTTTATAACATTCTACAATCGTCTTAATACGCGCTAATAATTAGATGGACTAATGTTATGGGCGATAGGCTGATCCCTTATCACCATAAGGTTCATCATATCCATCTTTGGACTTCGTATCAACAGTGGCTGCAAGTTGTCTTTGATTACTTGTGGCTCTGCCCACCCCATTAGGGATTACGGGCGTGAGTTTATGTATGTATGTATGTATGTATGTAATAATTAGATCTGTCAAAGTACATAAGCTAGTGTTGTGACGTTCATTAGCACAGTGATGTATCAGCACACTGTGCAGCGCGCACTGTGGCGCGCACACACTCGCCACTCCTCCGTGCCGTGCACATGCTTAATGCACTCCTTGCATCAGCACCAGAGTGTGATCTGTTTGTGAGTGAGTGGACGTATGTGTGTCGCGAGTGTCTGAGGTTCTGCGAGACGATGGATGATGTGTGAAAATTAAATATGTTTTTATATTGTTTACACCAAATTTTCATAATGTTTAATTATAATATTGTTTATATTTAAAGTTTCGCGGCGCATTGGCGCCTCTGCACTGTAAAGTCGTGAAATGAAATGTAAATGAATTAATAAATAAATAAATAATCAGTCCATATTAGGTCAATCGATTGTTTTCTATCTGACAGCGTCGAGCTGGTGTTAGCCCAACATGAAAGGCGGTGAGCCGTATCGCCGTCTACTAAAATGGCCATGTCAACTATATTAGTGAAAACACTTCAATTCATAACTCACTGATGTAAGTCGGAAAAAATAATAATTACATTTCTTTTTTCAGGTAAGTTCCAGACGGAATAATTGAAATAATGGCCACTGGTATGTAGCCTAGTTCTCTTCTTCATTGCAGTCTGATCCGATTGTACGAAAGTATGCAAAATAACATTGCGTGTAAGGGGTTGATATGTAAAAGAAAGAAAGATACATTTTTTACTTCCGGACACCACAGACATACAGGTACATTACAATTAAATAATTATAAAATAAAATTATAATTGAATTGAATTGATTGAATTTATTTAATCAAATCAAATCAAATATACTTAATTGCACACAACATATAAAACAAATTAACACAGATGATGATAGATACAGTACAATCTGACGGCCTTATTGCTAAGCAGCAATTTCTTCCAGGCAACCAGTGGATAGGAAACATTATTACAATTTGGTGCGGGGTTTAATATAATGTAATGCATTGAATGGGCCTAGTTGTTGAAAACATATTTAAAATTAATCCAATATATTTTAAATTATAATTATATAATTAATATTTTTTTATACAATTTTCATTTACACAGTAAACGTGTTAGTGTCATTTGATTACATAGGCCTCCAATAGGAAAATGTCAATTTCCGCCAAACTAATTTCACACAGGTGGACTAAATATAAATCGTTTATCAGTAATGTGGACTGAGACTAATGAAGTTCCGTTTGCTATTAATTTACGTGTTGCGGTCAAATTATTAAAATGAGAAATTCAGCACCTTGGGAGGAGCTCGGTGGCGCAGCGGTAAACGCGCTCGGTCTGCGATTGTTGAAGTTAAGCAACTTTCGCAAAGGCCGGTCATAGGATGGGTGACCACAAAAAAAGTTTTCATCTCGAGCTCCTCCGTGCTTCGGAAGGCACGTTCTGCCGTTGGTCCCGGCTGCATTAGCAGTCGTTAATAACCATCAATCCGCACTGGGCCCGCGTGATGGTTTAAGGCCCGATCTCCCTATCCATCCATAGAGAAGGCCCGTGCCCCAGCAGCGGGGACGTTAATGGGCTGATGATAACAGGCTGATCACCTGATTGTCCAAAAGTAAGCTCCGGGCTTCGGATCCGGACTAATGTAAGGACGTAGTCGTTACATGAGTCACTTCAGGGGTCTATGAGGTTGGTAATCCACCTCACAATACACACTACTGAAGAAGAGAAGAAATAAATGGAACAGGAAAATAATTTTCCTCATCTACGATGCAATTTAATTTTGGCTGAAATGGGAAGTCGATGTGTTGAAAAGTTAAATTACAAAACACGACAATAAACTTTTTGACTAAACATATAAACTCACGACCTCTTCTAAAGATATACAACGTTGTGGGATAATATTGAAGAATATTGGCTTTATACTGCCTTTGTAAGTATGTAGTCTTTACAAGAGCCATGTCAGGGGCCTTTGGCGGCTCAATAATAGCCCTGACCAGGGTTGATGAGGTTGGTATTCCACCCCACAACTCGCACTATAAGAAGAGACTGGCTTTTTTATACCTAGTTACTTTGCAAAATATCAAAGCTTCCTTTTTACCAGCGGCATTTAAATTAATAATATACCTATTAATGCCAGGACTAGGTCATCGAAATTAATTTGCCATTTAATTCAATTTTGCGCTTAACTTGACTGAAGCTCAGAAGGGCTCGAAATATTATTTTGACAATACTGAATAGAACCGACTTTAATATAATAACAAAGGAATTGTTATGAAGGCAAGTAAGGTTAAGTTCACACGGCATTTTTGAAAGATGATCCGTGCTTCCAAAGGCTCGTTAAGCCGTTGGTCCCGGTTACTACTTACTGATGTAACTTAGTAGTCGTTACATGAGCCATGTCAGGGGCCTTTGGCGGCTCAATAGTAACCCTGACACCAGGGTTGAGGGTTGAGGTTGGTAATCCACCTCACAACCCACACGATAGGTATTTATTTATTTATTTATTTTTATTTATGTAGAAGAAAAGACGGCATTTTTTTTTGACATGACTTATTGTAGATTTGCCGCAGATGGCATTAACTACTTGGCCGGACAAATGGGGAGCGCTGAAGGCTCTCACCCGGTACAATGTTTAAGACAACAGGTCTGAGGGTGTCCAGTTGGGCGCGAAGCTCGGCTCAGGGAGCTTAATATCGGACAGAAACATCAGTAAGTAAGTAGTACTTTCGGATAATCAGGTGAACAACCTGTAATGTACCAAACTAGGGATCTTATCGTGATTTTTGTGTTAATGTTCCCACCGGGAGTCGAACCCGGGACCTCCGGATTGTGAGCCTAACGCTCTTTGCACTGGACCACAGAGGCCTTACAGTAATAACAGGAAATTGCAGTCATGTAAACCAAGCTTAAATTCAGCAAAGACGAGCAATAATTTTAGAGTCCCGAGAAATCAATTTGCTTAATCAAAATTTTAATTAGTGCGCGAAAATAATCACAAGGGCGTCGCTGAGTAATTTGTAATTGAATGAAGGTGATTAATAAATCGAATATTTTGACATTTAATAAATATCCTTTGACGGGCTTACCTAAAACTTACCTTTGAAGAAGACAATTTCTTTTAAATAAATTCATAAAAGGTTCACATACTTCTTTTTTGGTTAAATTTACTCCAAGAAGGGACAGGCAAGGGAACATAGCCATACAGCTTAGTTAAATGATATTTTTCTTCACGTAATATTCTTCTGTTTCTTTTATTTGTCTGCAGCAGTTTCTTTTTAATAAATTCATAATCATGAAGTTCACATACCTTTTTTTTTGGTTAATTTTGCTCCAAAAAGGGACAGGCAAAGGACCATAATACATACAGCCTAGTCATATGAGATTTTTCTTCACGTAATATTCTTCTGTTTGTTTTATTTGTCATCAGTAATTTTTTTTCGAATTTCGAAGGTATTTCTTGTATTTCTTTACACTATACTTACTCAAAAATTACATCATATTCATAGTTTAACCGTATGTATTGAGTGTTGCCCTTTAATGACATTGACAGGAGGGTACTGGTATACACCAGGCAATGAAACCGGGAAATCCCGGGTCCGAAAATGCCGGAATTTTCCGAGTAAATCCCAGAAATTCCGGGGTAAAATCACGGGGGTTTCAAGTACTCTAGTGTGCACCATCGCTATACGTACCTACACAAATTATACATAGCTGTCAAACAGAAAACTCTTGTTTTTCCTTCACCGCAGTCGGGTTAAATAAAATTAAGCTCCCAAGATCGTAAGTTTTTGGTTTTCCGCTTCCTCGCTTTCCTTCTTGCCCTGATGTTCTTTATAAATTCGTCGTGTCTTATTAAATGTCCAATCATCCTGCTCTTCTTTCCTCAATAACTGTCAATATTCGTCACTTTCCCTTTCCTTTTCGATGAAATCTGAAGTTAATGAAAGGATAAGTCTGATATTACTTTTACAACGACACAGAGCATTTGAGTAGAGTCCACTATACATCTCTCCGTGCTTCGGAAGGCATGTTAAGCCGTTGATCTCGGCTGCATTAGCAGTTGTTAATAACCACCAATCCGCACTGGGCCCGCGTGGTGGTTTAAGGCCCGATCTCCCTATCCATCCATAGGGAAGGCCCGTGCCCCAGCAGTGGGGACGTTAATGGGCTGGTGATAATTGATGATGATGATGAAGTCTGATATTCTTTTATCACGACACAGAGCATTTGAGTAGAGTCCACTATACATCTGTGCCTACCCCTTCCATATCTATTCATTACCGAACAGAAAACTAGTTCGCTTCAAATGAGAACCGCAATATGTCAAATTATAAATTAACTTACGAAACGTCCTTTGAGAAATACTCGAGTGGGTCAGTAAATAAATAGGAAGCAATCCACATAATACATTTAGTGGCGTGGTGCCAAATATTACAGGCTTGTGTAATGCTTATACGCTAGTCTCAAGGGATACACCGCAGTGCGAATGAGTTAGGCGTTTTCCAGACTAATCGTAAATAAAGTTCAGATTTTTCGTAATGTTAGGGGACAATCGTGGTCTAATGTTTAGAGCATTGGGCTCACAATCTGCAGCTCCGGGTTCGATTCCTGATGGAGACTTTGTTGAAATCGCTTTGTGAGAGTGTCCTTTGTTTGGTGAAGACATTTCAGGCTTGAGTTACCTGATTGCTCGAGAAAGTAAGATAATTCCCGCGCTTCGGAAGGCAAGTCCCGGTCGCGGTTGGTTCCAGCTATCAGCCGTAAAAACAATACCTAGTGCAGCAGCGTGGTGGAGAACTTCATACTCCGCTTCTGTTGATTGAAGGGAAGCCCTCTGCCCAGCAGCGGGACGTATGTAGGATGTTTATGTATGTTATGTAGATGAGAGAGGAGAGGTCCAGGCAGTTGTACTTTGGTAGCGAGGGTGTGCTGCTGCCAAAGGATGTTTTGGAGGTACCGAACAGAGCAGCACCCCGCTAGCCACAAGTTGGTAGTGTGACTAGGGATCGACGATCCCACGGTGTTATGTTGAAAGTTGTATATATGCGTCACGCTGTGTAAACTTCGATAGCGCGTTTCAGGACTGCATTATTGAATGGTGGTGCCATCTGTTGTATTTGGTTGAACTATTTGGTCAACTAGTTAAGTCTGCCACGTGTACAGTCATGCGCAATATAAATGTACCCACTTTAGGACTCTGTCGCACTAACATATTTGACATTTAGTGAGACTTACAGTCCAAGTTGTCAAAGAAGTTAATGTGACATGGTACCAAAGTGTATACATATTAATGCTCGTGACCGTACTATGTATTTGTGCCGATCACAGCGAGTATGACAATCGACAGTAACAGATTGACTTGTCACTACTGTCAATTGTCATAATCGTTTGCAATTTGGCTAAGGCCATTTACATTAACCATTGGATTTCATATCAACTCACTCTCTGCCTCTGATAGAGATACGACCGTGATTTATGTACAGTCAAGAGCAATATCTTGTACCCACTTTAGAACCCTGTCGCACTATCATATTTAACATTTAATGAGACTTACGGTTTAATTTGTCAAAAAAGTTAACGTGACATGGTATCAAAGTGTATAGTACTCGTGACCTTACGCGTGTTCAAAGTTTCGCTCCACAACAGTTGGTGTGAACTCTACCTAACAGTTTCGTGCTACGTTCAAAAGACGTTTGGTTTCTCTCAAACCGAATACGTTTGTATTGAAGTTTTATTTGCATGAAGTTTGCAAATAAAAGAAATTCCTGCTAGACATGTTGGCAAAGACAGCTTGTTCGGTCGTCTTTGTCGATTTTGTTTGATTTGTGTTTCAAGGTGCACTGGAATGATATAAGTGCTGTGATTTATGTAATGTTTTGCGTAAGGAATAACTCAAATTCAACTCAAAAATATCCTTATTAATTAGGTAACATAGTTGTAACTATATTTGAATTGAATCGCCATTTTTTTTGTAAATATATTTTTTGTCAATATCTTATCTGCGTAATACTACTGCTGCTTCTCACAACCTGTATAGGAGGATAGTCTTCTTCTATCGTGTGGACTGTGACCAACTGTGACAAATCAATGGCGATGTGTACCAACCCCATCAACCCTGGTGTCAGGGTTATTACTGCGTCGCCATAGGCCCCTGACATGACTCAAACAAACTCATGTAACGACTACGTACTTACATCAGTAAGTAAAATAATAGGTTGGTAGGTAAGAGGATAATATTTGTGTATGTTATATATAACATCTATGTACAATCTATGTACACTATTAACGCATATTTATGGAGTATGGCGTTTGTGCCTCACCCAGCACATAATACCAGCGTCGTGGTTCACGCCGCGACTTGTGCTGAGTGAGGCCTTTTTATCTCAGTACGTCCACTTTATGTTATATCCACCTTATGATCATTTGTTTTGTGAAAACTTTAAATAATGTTATTGTCTTGTTTTTGTGTGTGGCGTCCTATTATAATAAACGATGTATATTATTTTCTATTCTGTAATTGGCGGCAGATGGAATACGACACAGGTTCAAATCACGTTACAATCACTTTTTATCATCATCATTAATTTAAGAGCCACGCTCTTGTCTGTTTTGCTTCCTCCATGCTATTTTTTTATGGAAAAATATTGTGGTTTCTCTCTTGCCCTAAGTGGGATGTATTCGGAAGCCGCAATTAATAAGCTAGATGACAACTAAAGTTGAATGAGATATGTACCTATTATAATAATACTTTTCACGAAACGTCAAACTGTTATTTTCTTCTACTGAATTCATCAATAAACGTTGGTAAACTTTGTAATTATAGTGACGCAATTCTTAATTTAAAAACTTCTTGATTATGGTCACCTTCATTGTTTTGGAATCAAATTTTATTCTATTCTAAATTTAAATTGCGTAAAGTCAGAAAGAGAAATGAGATTGATTTGTGATCGGATTGCTATTTTGAAATTAGAATTTATAATCTTTCATTTGTTATTTAGCTATCCAAAACTAAAAAAAGAAGATAATTTAACAAATATTTATATCTTAATTCACAAGACAGCAGTCTAGTAAGATAAATTCCTCTTCCATTCATCGAATTATAAATATTATAATAAAAACATTAATATCTTAGTGTGAACCTCACATGTTAACCCCAGGTTGAATCGGTCAGAAACGGGTAAGGATATAATTTTTCAAGAACGCGGCATTCTAAAGTGGACCGATTGCGGGTAGTTAAATAAATGTTGTAGTTCAAATAAGTGAGGGTTGACCAGCTTAAGCCATAAATCCACGTCGAAATTTAATGGGTTATCGTTAGATACCACGGTGGCGGTACCATGGGTTTTCGAACTCACTTTTTCGAAATATAAATATATACTCTGTTGATTAAATTGACTTCAGGTTCATAACATAAGCTTACGAGTATATCCTAATGGTAGTAGTTAGAAGCCCGGCTATACGTGCAGTAGTTTTAGGCGGATGAGACGTTCGTTATGTAAAATTGACGATTCAAAGTGTAACTATGTTACCTATTGAATAAAGATATTTTTGAATTTGAATTTGAAGTACACACATCGCAATATGAACTAGGTACCCACACCTCACCGAGTTTTCTGTTAGACCAACGTGAATAAAGATATTTTTGAATTTGAATTTGAAGTCACACATCGCAATATGAACTAGGTACCCACACCTCACCTAGTTTTCTGTTAGACCAACGTGATAGGTGGTGCGGCGTATTTTCCTGCCAAGTAGTTGATGCCATCTGCGCCAAATCTACAATAAGTCACGTCAAAAATAAAAAAGGTGCGGCGTATCGTCGTCTATAATGGTCAATCAAGGTTAATGTCAGCAACAAACTATGAAGGCAGTATATATTATTTCGCATGTAGCTATAATAACCTGCGCACGTAAGTTTCTTTGTGACATAACTGGGATGATAAGCTACTGAACGACATCTACATTTTTTCCTTGCTCTACAGTTCAAAAAAGAATCAGAATCAGACATTTATTTGTAGATATGGGTACATTAAGTTGGTATGAGTAGGTACAATTAATAAAGTATCTCCACATCTTGCCATGTTGGCGTACAAATATTTAGACTTAAAACTATAATTATACAATCAAAACAATTAAATTTTCAATTAGACCAATACAGCAGGTATACATTCAATTTAAATTGTGGTACAGTCTGAGAGGTAATCATTAATTTTATAATAGCATTTTTCTACCAAAAAATCATATAACAACTTTTTAAATTCCGGTACACTATTACATAGTTTTATGCTGTTAGGTAAATGATTATAAATTTTCGGTGCCATGCAGATTACACTGTTATACATAAAAGATGTTCAAACAAAATCGTTCTTTATTAAGAAGAATATATAAAGAAGAATATATGGTTTATTTTGTATATTTGTGCAGTAGCATACTCCGGTTGATTGAGGGAAAACCTGTGCCCAGTAGTGTGGCGTATATAGGCTATGTATGTTATGTATTTTATTGAACATGTACCTTAGATTTGGCCAGACAAATGAGGAGCGTTTAGAGCCACACGGTAAAACAGAAGTTAAGTTGTATTAAATACGTTGTAAAGAAGAAATTCAATTGATAAATATACAAGCAAAACCTCCATTGCTTTATTGTTTACACAGAATTCATCAAATAATATTGTATTTGGAAGTTCAGTAAGTAAAGTAATAATACGAAACCCGAACTATAGCAAAGTATTTTGTATTAACAAATAAAATTCTGATATTCGACTTCACAGAAAGCAACTTCAATTCAGGCAGAATTTAAATATAAAAACGCTTTGATATTTCGAGTACCTACGCTACTATCGAGTTCGCTTCGAGTTTTACACTTTTTTGTGAGAACTGTTCTAGTTTCTATGGTAGCAGTAGTTTAATGTTATAATTCCACCATAAAGTAGCGAAGACAGGTCGATTGAAGTAGGGAACTGCATAGGTTAACCCACAGGGTTCCTCATAATGGGATTCTATGGGGTTTTATTGCGCCCAGTTTTGTACATCAACCATGGATTGTTTTTTTTATTTACTTTTTAATCTTTTTATTTGTCCTAAGAGTTTATTGTTTGAAGCCACACGGAGTTAATTTAATTTGAATAAAGGATATTGGATTGTATTTGTTGTGTTTGTTAGTTGATACCTGAGGCCTATGAAAAACAAATACCATAAAAATACTGACGAAAGAATTTACGTAATACATTATTTACTATTTAGGGTATGTTGTGGTGTATACGTTCGAAGCAAATGGAATTCCATAGTCTTTGCTTACCCCGGTGGGAAATAGGCTGTATAAATATACCTATCTATGTATGTGTGTTAAAGAGTAGCTGAACGTCGTGACTTGTAAGGAAGTGAAACAAATGGCCTTTGAGATAAGAATGGAGAATGCTACACCGACAAGAGCGTGGCTCTTAAATTAGTGATGATATATGTATTTGTTTCTTTAACTAAATTACACTAGTCTTACATTTTCTTTCACACCACATTCTCTTCAAATCATCTTCCTCATCATCGTCAGGTCATATAAATCAGAAACGTATTTCTCGGGAGTGTGGGTTTCCTCACGTTGTTTTCCTTCACCGCTGAGTACGTGATAATCATTTTATGATCCAAACATGAATTCGATTCCCATTAGCTCCAATCCTGACACACTTCTCTTGCTTCCTCCACATCCATCAATCGTTTCATACACGCACGTTAGGTCAGAGTATATCGCAAATAAAATCGGATCATCCGTTTGGGAGCTACGATGCCACAGACAGACACATACACATTTACACTCACACACACACACACACACACACGGAGAGACACGTCAAACTTATAACACCCCGTCGTTTTTGCGTCGGGGGTTAAAAAAACGAAAGAGAAGGAACGAAAGTATTTATTATTAGAGGACGCCACAGTAATAATACAAACACAGTAGAAAAAAAGTTAAAATAACACAAAATTAAATATTGTCAAAAACGTAAGATGAACAGAAACATAGATAGATAGATAAAATACTTTATTGAGCACAATGGACACAAAATACAGAGATAAGGACAACATATACAGAAAAGCACAACAGTTTAATAATAAAGTACAAAATGTTGGTCGTAACAGTCATGCTGAGGGCATATCTCCATTATTTCTATGATCTGTGATTATGTCTGTTTATTACACAGAGAACTATAGCAATATCTATACCACAAACAAATAGTTTCACCCAGAGGCCTTTGTTAGAACTCGTGAGGGGAAACCCGATGTCAACACTAATACATACAGCGTCCCGATAAATTATATTGCTATATTTAATTCTTTATTAGGATAGGATATTATTCCTTAAAACTTATCACATGAGCTACCAAGAATTTTTTATTCTCTAAATTAAATGTATATAATTTTCGTTCATTTCTTCATTAATAATCCTTTTACGATGAATTCCGAAGTAACTGAACTTTGAGTCTGATATTTAAACGTGTTAGAAAATTACGTTAATTTTATTTTGTTAGCAAATGGAATTCCATAGTCTCTGCTTACCCCGTCTGTACTGTACATATCTGCCTACTCCTTTAGGAGACAGGCGTGTTGCTTTATGTTAAATTCAAATTCAAAAATATTCAGTAGGTAACATAGTTACACTTTGATTCGTATTTTTTTACATAAAGAACGTCGCATCCGCCTAAAACTACTGCAGCTTGTCACAACCTGTGTAGCCAGGGAAAAGAAGCTGCAAGAAAAACCTCCGCACAGGGTCCTAGACGTTCTTTAAAAAAACATAAAATATTGTTATACAATTTAAGAATTTGGCTGCCTAATATCAGATCCCAGACAGACAATCCTATGCATTCATATCTTTTTTACAACGTTTCTTTTTAATTACTGTCTTAAAACTGATTAAAGGTAAATTCTGAATGTCAATGGGAATCTTATTGTAAAAGCGGATACATCTTCTTCTATCGTGTGGATTGTGAGGTGAATTACCAACCCCATCAACCCTGTTAAAGCACCCTGTTGAGCGTACGATCACGAGCATTAATATACTCGTATATATACACTTTATTATTACGCGCATTACGGGTGCAATATAACGATGCTTTCCGGATTTTGCTGAAACTCCAAAAGAAAGCATGAAAGCATGTTTGCGTCTGCCAGGGTCCCGGACTTCTTTGACGTTCTTCGCTCTCGGATTGCGTCACACTGGGTCCGGGTGAGTGGTGCCAAGAATGAGATAGGTATTGTCGCGTATTAATGACGACCTCGACGAGAGGTTTAAAAAACACTGGTCGAGGGTGCACCGGCTCGGAAACGGTAAATGATGGTATATAATAACCAATTTTATAATGACGTTATATTTTTATTGTATTTATTTTGTTGTAATGTGGATGATGGGTTTTTACCTAAATAAATAACTTATTATTATTATTAGTACCATGTCACATTAACTTTTTTGACAAATTGAACAAAGTCTCACTAAATGTCAATAAATAATATATGTTAGTGCGACAGAGTCCTAAAGTGGGTACATTATATTGCTCATGGCTGTACATACATTGCCCTTAACGTCATATGTACGTGAAAACACGGACCCATGACGAGGTCGATCCTTGCCCATCCCATGATGTGTTATAATCCGTTCAATTCTGTAACAGTACCTTCATACGCAATAAACATTGTTACTTGGTTTATTGTTCCCGCTTTTGTTGTTACGTACAATCGAGTGCAGATGTGTTATAGAGTTGTTCTTTGACTGTACACTATGTGCCAATCGAATGCTTTGGATTTGTATTTTGAATCAGATTTTATAGGGTATTTCACTGAGTCAAAAATAAATTATAAAATGTTAATCCAGAAATAAAAGCCAGTCTAAGATGATCAAAAATCAGTCTCATTTTACATTTTGATTTGTTTTCGAATTTTATTTATGAGTACGAAGTTTGACCGCTTTTATTGATGACGTCACAGGACAGTATTTCCATACGAACTCCAAAGAAAACTTTCGTTTTGACGTTTCGTAAAAAAATCTCATTTGAGAAGGTCAGGTAGCCTATTGGGCATTTTCCTGTGTCAAAGATAAATTATGACATTCTGATTACTAAATAAAGACAGATCAGATTATAAGTGGAATTTCCTGTTGGAAAATTCATTAATTTTTTTTTTTTCAGTTCCATACTTTTGCGATGGTAAATTCCACTTGATATCAACTCAGAATTATGGTCTGAATCATCCCCAAAAGTTTTCGTTACGATGTCAATAACACTATGTATATAACAAGTGGGGTAGGTAGAAACCTCGGAGATCCACTTACTACGAACCTGACACACCACTTTCGCTTCCTCCACTCTCATCAGAGACTTGAAGCATGCTCGCCAGTTTAGAGCACTTAAAGAGAATCCTCTATTTGCATCAGTACCCATACCAGAAAAAGAGAGACTAATAGAGCCATAGGGAATAGAAAAAGCGGAGTAAAACGACATATCAAATCGTTCGGGGATACTCAATGGATATTTTTTATTCCCATCCCAACTGGTTCATACTGGTTTGAAGAGAATAAGGTAAGTAAACTGAGGTCCTGTTCGGAGAACGCGTGCCTTATTTCGCACTGTCACAGGTTTGAATTCCGGGTGGGGCTCTAAATCAATGAATTCTAATTTAGACTTCTATTCGGACTTAAAAATAAAATTTACTATTCCATCCTTCATCATCATCAGCCTATTAACGTCCCCTCTGATGGGGCACGGGCCTTTGGACAGTACTTAGGTTGTATCTACTGTCACTAGATACAACCTAAGTACTGTGAAAAAGGCATCAAGAGGAAAATACACTATTTTGACAGCTGTCATTCTTATAAAGCTGGGGGAAGAATGCAATATTGCTGTTTGACATTTGTTTGCATTGCGCAGTTACTTTTCTATGCGCAAATGTTAGTGCTTTTTAGATGAATTGCTTCGATGTGGCCTTTTTAACCCCCCAGTTCATTATAAACCCTGTGATCCTATAGCGCACTTGAAACATTGTCCCATTCGGCCATCCTACTCTTTATGTTCCAACCAAATAATTTCTGGGTTACATTTCATTTCCGCACTATCATTTAGATTTACGATTGCATTCGCAACTCCCTGAGGTTTCACACAAAATGGCGGCAGGAAGATAACAACATAAACCTAAAATAAAAGAGTGGGTTATATGCATGAACTTACGACAGTGAGGTTATAAAAAACCGCGTAAAACGGAACGTGCATTTTTGATACTTCGCGCCATGCGCCATTTTGTGAAGCGGACGCCATGTTTGTTTAAATCTTGCAGAATAATCATAGATTTTTGAAAGTTTGTTTATTTTGTTGGCATGGTTTGTGCATGAGGAGCGCTGAGGGCTTGCATTTGATAATCTTGGAGTTTTCAAGGCTGGAATGAATAAGCGTGTTCCATTCCATTATGACATGATCACTCCTTGTTTTTGACGTAGCTTCTGGTAAATTTGCCGCAGGTGACATTAACTACTTGGCCGGAGAAATGGGAAGCGCTGAGGGCTCTCACTCGGCGCAAAATTTAAGACAACAGGCCCCAAGGTGTTAAGGTGGACGCGAATCTCGGCTCAGGTCTGAGGAGATCATATTTGAAACAATTTATCGACCCTAATGAGGGAAATCGTCGACGTTCTAATGCTTAGCATTGGGGCGTATTAGACTATTACAAGAAAGCTAGATCGAACCTGATAACGTATGTCCTATCAGAATAACAGGAGTAAACAACATTCAATTCCCAGTTCCATTTTACGCAGAACAGTTGTCAAGAACGGCCTCCGTGGTCCAGTAGTTGAGCGTCGTGCTCACGATCCGGAGGACCCAGGTTCAAGTCCCGATGGGAGCAAATCACAAAAATCACTTTGTGATCCGTAGTTCCGTGCTTCGGAGGGCACTTCAAGCCGTTGGTCCCGGTTACTACTTACTGATGTAAGTACGTAGTCGTTACATGAGTCACGTCAGGGGCCTTTAGCCTCAATAATAACCGTGACACCAGGGTCGACGAGGTTGCTCATCCACCTCACAACCCACACGCAGACAAAAAAATAATTCACAGCATTTTTACCGTGCGAGCTATAAGCCTTATGTACACCTGCGTAAAAATGATAATGAAAAGAAAACTAACCAGAGAGCGTAGTAACGGCATGAAAAATAAAAAAAACATGCCAAGTGCGAATCGCACTAGCACATGTTGGGTTCCGTAGCAATTCTAAACTTAAAAGTCAATAGTATATATATATTTTGTTTTTTTTTTTTTTCAGAATTTGTTACTTTATAAAACAATGAGGCTGTTGTGTATGTACCCTTAAAAATGAAAATATAAAATCATGACCCAACGTAGTATGGAAGATAAAGTTTTGATGTGGGGTAACGTTTACGTTATACGATTTAAAACTGTCTTATACAGAGAGCATTTGTTTTGAACCGTTTTTATACACGGACTTTACATTATTATGTTCAAAGCTGTTGTTGTTGTCCTGTACGCTTTTTAATATATGTACCCCACGTCCCCGGACACTTCATACGAAACACCTTGTTTTATATCTATGCTCAGAAAAGAATACATTGTTGGAGAAATTGTGCCCGGAGCAAACCGGTAGTGGTATTATTTTAAATGTAAACCCAAAAAAAGAAAGAAAATATATTTAAAGCTCATGTGAAACTTACTTTATGTAAAAAAGCTTATTATAAGATTAATGACTACCTAAATGATAACAATGTCTGGTATTGAATGTGTTCTTCTAGTTATTAAATAACTTGTAATGTATACCCTCATTGGTTTTTAAAAGATGTGTTGCTGTTGCAGTGTTTTGTCATTTCTTCTGCTCAGCCATAACACCTTGCGAATTGACGTAAATTCAAAAATAAGCTTTTTTTATATAAAGTAAGCTTCACATGAGCTGTAAATTTATTTTCTGACAAATTTAAAACATTATCTGGTATTTCATTGTAAAAATGTATATAGAACCCCAAAAACGATGAATTTAATTAACTTAATCTAGAATTTTGAATAGCAATTTTATTTTCATTCCTTGTTTTGTAAGTATGCCTTTCACAGTTTCTCGGAAGCAGAGATACATTTTTACGTACATACATAATGTTTTCATTTAGGTATCATAGTTATTATCAATTCATGATAATACGTTGAATAAATATGATGAAATAGTCCCTCGCCTTTTCAAAAATAAAGATTTATCTAAAACAAAACTCATTTTCGAGACTCTAGAACTGTGTGACTGAAGAATCTAGAGTATCTTGACAAACTGACAGACCGACAGACAACAAAGTGATTCTATAAGGGTTCCGTTTTTCCTTTTCAGGTAAGGAATCCTAAAAATGTTCAAAAATATATTAAGTGTATTTTTGTTCGATGTAGCTATGTATGTCTATTACTTTATAAGTAAACTTATGCGATAAAAGCACTTTTCTACATCGAAAGTCATTTGTTGGAGTGTTCGCAAGTTTATTCGGGTCGCACTTTTAAGCGCCACTGTACCGATTTTGATGCGGTTGTAAAATGAGAGATAGCTTCGTAAACCGCGGTAGATATATATTATTACGATTGCTGGCTACTTTATAGTGATGTGCGAGAGTATTTATATCTGTTACTTTGTAACAGTTAATATGGTTACCAGTTCTCTTCTGATTACTTGTGGCTCTGCCCAGTCTCATCATCATCATCGCCAGCCCATCGTCCCCACTGCTGGGGCACGGGCCTTCACATAAAATATAAAATATTGGTATACAATTGAGTAATTTAGCTGCCTAATATCAGTTCTCAGACAGTTAATCCCATGCATTCATATCTTCTACATAATCACTAACTTTATAATAACCTTTTTTGTAAAGTTTTTGTTTAACTTCTGTCTTAAAACAGTTGAAAGACAAATTCTGAATGTATGGCAAAACGACGAAGATGAATGTGGAGGAAGCAAAAGGACTGTCTGGATCGAAGCAAATGGAATTCCATAGTCTCTGCTTACCCCGGTGGGAAATAGGCGTGAGTTTACGTATGTAAAAAAACTGTAGCAAGTACCAATCCACCCCATCACCAGTTAGACACAATAAAACCCACAGTTATTACAAAAGACCGCAATAAAAGTAATTTGTTTGATTTCGTTCCGGCGACAGGCTCCAGTAATACCAACCTACCTGTCCATTCCTGGATTATTGACAATATTTACAAGTTTACATAAAATATTTATGTTTTGTTTTTCCTCTTACACATAAAAGAATATACAGGCTGGTGACATCATAGCGAAAACTTTGAGGAATGATTCAGACCATGTCTCTAAGTTCATACCAAGTAGAATTTTTCGTTATCAAAGTATGGAACTGAAAATAATTAAAAAAAAAAACATAAAAAAGTTCATGAATTTTCCGACAGCAAGTACCACTTGATACCAACTCAAAATCATGGTCTAAACCATCCCCTCTGTATTCGTTACGGTGTACAGCCACGAGCATTAATATGTATACACTTTGGTACCATGTCACATTAATTTCTTGACAAATTGATCTGTAAGTCTCACTAAATGTCAAATATGTTAGTGCGACAGAGTCTTATAAGTTATAATGCTCATGACTGTACTATTGACAGTATTGTTTCTGACTAATGCAATGTCTATGCCGATAGCGTATCGAGAGAGATAGGCATCCTTACCTTCAAAGATTTTACGACTATACCAGTTACTGTCCTTACGTAGTACAAATCTGTACGGTTCTTTTAGCTTTGTCAGTTCTCGGCAACTTTGACTGTAAGCGATCAATTCGTTTGAAATTCAAATCCTGAAAATGCTAGGATTTAGCTTCGATTCTGAACACATGTACATAATCTGTACTGGACATTACTCTAGCCATAGAGGCGGCCAATCAGCTCGCGACAACAAACACTTTAGAACCCTGATACCTCCCGTGCGTGCTTGACAATTTCCCTCATTCAACGCTCCTTCAAATATCCCTCATTTCATGCTGTAAATACAATCTCTTGTTTCGTTTATTGTAAACACTGAGATCTGTATTTAAATTAAAGCTCAAGTGAAGCTTACTTCATGTAAAAAAGCTTATTATAAGATTAATGATTACCTAAATGATAAAAATTTCTGGTGTTCCTCTAGTTATTAAATAACTTGTAATGTATACCCCTCATTGGTTTAAAAGTTAAAAGATGTGTTGCTGTTGCTGTTGCAGTTTCTTGTCATTTCTTCTCCTCAGCCATAACACCTTGCAAAATGACGTAAATTCAAAAATGTTACATTGATCTTCAACAAGTTTATCCATGAAAATTACGCTGGATAACTGATTCTGATTTCTGATTACTAATAATAAGCAAATAAATTATCTTTTCTTCTTTCTTTCGAATTCTCAATAAGGGACTTTCCAATCGACGTTCCACAAACACACGATTCACTTTTAACGTGATAAATACCTATTTTCTCATTGCTGGGGTACATAATTATTCAAAAACGTAATGGCAGAAGCATATATTACCTAAAACTAATTGTTGCTTGATATTTGGATCACTATATGTATAGAATGATGTTGCCACCTATATTGCTTCTCGTTATTTTGATCAGAATAATAATGGGTGGAAGTTGTAATTGCACCTTGGTGTAATGAAAAGGATCGTCATTTATACCCAAAAACAAAGATAAAAGATGCATATGTCTGTAACCCATAAAAATAAGAAGTTTAAACGAAGATAAAACTTAACAACGCCATCTATCGTGTTTTGGAATCGCCGATTGGAAGTCTCTGAGTCGTTATAAAAATAAATAAAATCAAAATATCCTTGACTGATTAAAAACCTTTCTCGATCACTCGTTATTTTTTTTTTTCTGAAACTTTTTAATCATTTGTTAACAAGTGCTACAATAAAAGATAAATACTGTAGTCCTAACCAAATTGAAGGAACTTTTGGGTTGTTCCCGTTTGTTCTGGAAAGTTCCTGGTAGTGAATAAATAACACTTTCGGCTGAGGGATGGTACTGAAAAGTAGTGCCTAATTCCGGACGCGGCTTTTGAAAAGGCGCCCGCTGAGGGGATATGTCGTCATTCGAGTTACGCGTTACATGTACAAACATATAATAATACCTATACTTGTTTTGCGCGGAGGCAATTTTATGTCAGATCGACATACTTGTATACTAAAATTAATAAAGAAGTGTATATATATGATAAAATATATTATGAATGTAAAATCATTATTTCTAAATGGCTTAAATCTAAAAATTACGATCAGATAGAGGCTTTCTTAAAAATATGGAATAAAAGGGTAGGATTATTTCAAGCACATACACACACACACACACACACACACACACACACACACACACACACACACACACACACACACACAAACACACGCGCACACAATCACCTATAATTTTTTCACGCATTTGTTACCTATAACCGCGATGGGGCCACGTCACATCCTTTCATGTGACGTTTAAGTACAACTTGGTCAATATATAATTACGTCATGTAATAGTATAAATTACGTCATATCGATGTGTCGACTAAATGTACGTATAAATTAGTCGAGAGGAGTTGGGAGAGAACCGAGGGAACGTTGACTGATTGAATATTCAGTGTAGCTCGAACTGGTGTCTGATTCAGTGGCATCGACTTTCAGTAATTGGGGGTGTCCCTTGTACTCCAATAGACCTACAGACGTATAGTTCAATGTACTTGAGTTCTAAATTTAAATTTCTCTCATAGCCCCGATCTATATGACTTATTTAAGAGCCACGGTCATATCGGTGTAGCATTCTCTATGCTACTTTTTCAAGGAAAAATAGGGCAGTGGTTTCCCTCTTGCCTTCCACCCCGCATTACTCTGACGCGAGTGGGATGGAGCCCAGAGTAGTCTATTTCAAAGCCGTGCTAGGACTCCTGTCCTCCGGTTCTGAATAGTATTGACAGTTACTGCTGCCCTCTGTCAGGTTCCAGGCTACAGTCCCTGTGACTTGCCCCTTTCGTCCTGCATTGCCGTACCAATGGCTCCCATCTCCGCCTCTGCAACCGTTGACGTGTATGCAATAAAATCTTTGACTTTTTGTCAAATCTTCAGGTAGAAAGAGAATTAATGTAATATTCCATTAAATCTTCAGCTAACATAATAGTTATTAAATTACTATCCTACACGCGCATTTAGCAACCCCACACAACCGAATCTAATTATCAATATGTCTAATATTATATATTACCGCACACGTGTATAATATCTGCAAGCGTGGTATGGAGGAAACTATGTATAATTTCACTGCAGCGTTAAATTACGTGATAGAGTGAGAAACAGTGTGATAAAAGAGAGAAGAGAGACGTAGTGTATAAGAAGATACAGGGACTAAGATTGAGAAGGGAATGTTAAGTTCGTTTGGACACGTAGAGCGGATGAAGGATGATAGCATTACGAAAGCAGTACACGCATAAAGCGAAGGTTGGTGGTAGGGCTGGCAGAGGAAGACCTAGAAGGACGTACATTGACCAAATTAGAGATGTCTTTAGAAAAGGCTCAGTACGACCTACTCTGAACCGGCGTGCGTGTATGAATCTACGTATTGATGAATGTGGAGAAAGCAAGAGAAGTGTGTCAGGATCGAAGTAAACGGAATTCCATAGTCTCTGCTTACCCCGGTGTGAAATAGGCGTGAGTTTATGTATGTATGTAAAGTATACTTCCACAGCCTCTGTGGTCTAGTGCTTAGAGCGTCTGGCTCACGATCTGGAGGTCAGGGTTCGATTATCAATATCATTGTTGAAATCAACAAGATAAGTTTACGTACATTTTTTCCTTACATTTCTGATATGAAGGCTACTTCAATAGGGAAGACGGATTCAAATTATCGAGCATGTGGAATCCAGTGGTAGGTGTTGTAAAAAGCTTAAAACGGCCTAATGTGGTGACAAAACGTGAGCGCAGTGAGTACGGTTTGTCGTAGTGAGTTTGGTGCGAGTTCAGATGGTTCCAAACATTCCGATGTCAAATACATAAACAAGCGGCAAAGAAAGAGGGTAGACAGATATGTCTGCCCGTAGAAAATTATGGATCTAACTTTTCCACTCCAATCTCATCAGTCATCCTGTGATCATGGCACTTGCAACAGTGTCGAAATATCGGGAGTCTCATATCGCCATTTTAAACGCGGTAAGTACCCGTTATTATGTGTTTTAATTATGATAATAACCACGTAAACTTAAAACAATGTATGTAGGCTATTGTCTCCATTAGCCATGCCATGTTGCTATTTTCATCCCTCTACAATTAACACTATTTGTGCTTAGAACCTACTAATTATAATAATGACAGCTCAATAATTCGCACTGACGAGCATTTAACAGGTGTCGTATTGCTTTTGAATTATTCATCCACTTATCAAGACGAGGTTAATGCCTTGTCTTCAGTTGTCTACAATCTTAGTTATGGCTGATAATGGAAGTTGCCAGATATATGTACAATAGACACAATATTGATTAACATATATACCGGGTGTTAGTGACATGGTAACGAATACTGAGGGGGATGATTCAGAGTTAATATCAAGTGGAATTTTCCATCGACTCTAACCAAACCTAACCAAACGAGGGATCACAAAGTGATTTTTGTGATATGTCCCCACCGGGATTCGGACCCGGGGCCTCCGGATCGTGAGTCAAACGCTCAACCACTGGACCACAGAAGCCGATAAAATTTTAATGAATTTTCTGTCAGGAAATTCTGCCTACCCTTTTGGGGACATAGGAGTGATGCTATGTTATGTTCTGTTAATCCCTTATAGAGTGGGAGGGGCCCCAAGTAAACAGATAACAACTCACCCCCACTTTCGATACGAAGTCCTAAGATGGATAAATGATGCACCGTATGGTGGTTAACCCCATCGTCCAGATAATATCCCAGAAAGAACACAATCCTTCTGTCTGTTTTTACGACATCCCTGGGAAGATAAATAGTTGAACAACGCGTTCAGCAGGGTGCTTATAACCCATTGCTACTGTCAAAATATACTATTTTCTCATTGTCTCTTTCGCACAAAGCTGTATTGTATATTTCTGTCCTGTTGTCACACACACGAAGCTTCAAAGCAAACATATTCACTAACTCAGTTACGCTAGTGCTTATAAAGCAATCGTAAAGCCATAAGTGCAGTTATTGTGCACTGTATGTAGGATATGGTCCAATATTCGAGGCCCGCTTCACTGCCGACACCAATTAGTGCATTGCCGACATGATGGTCCAAAGCCAAGGCCGGATTTAGGAGAGAATTTTCGCCCCTACTTCTTCTATCGTGTGGGTTGTGAGGTGAACCACCAACCTCATCAACCCACCATGAATCATAAGTAGTTAACGTGCCTTTGGAAGTACTGATTATTGTCATGATCAGTCTGCTATATCCTAACCAAACCAGGGCTCACAAAGTTGTGAAGTGGTGAGTGAATTAAATTGAAGACAGTTAAGTTTTTACCGGATGAACTTTTTCTTTTTCTGTTCGGCATATAAGCAATAAATGATTCGAAATAAAGTATTATTAATGTTAGTTATGTTTATTTAATTAATATTAGATTAAACTGCGTTCAAAAACGGGAATCGCTGATGTGGGACGACAAGCCGCCAGACTCAAATGGAATTGGGCCGGACATGTTTGTCGCATGCACCCTGAGCGGTGGGCACGGAACGTCACGCATTGGGTGCCTCATGACGGGTACACGCGTCGTGGTAGACCTCGAAAGAGATGGCGTGACGACTTGGACGCTTGCCGGAGGGACTGGCCGGAGTACGCACAGTGTTGGCAACATCAAGGTCTATATTATTTTTACTGTAATATTTTGTCCTATGGCAATATTACGGGACTTTACGCCACGGACTTTGCCGACGAGGCACGTTTTCTTGTATCTTTTAACTTTATGTAAATATTTCCTAGTTCTTAATTCTAATACAGTCCACTTTAACATCTCGAAGGGTTTTATTTACCGGAGCGACCATCGCCTCCAACATTGGTCCATACGAGACCGGGAAAAAATCAGTGACTTTGAAGACAAAGAAAGCAGCGCGGCGGCGGGAAAGTGTCGTCAACATAAAGTCAACGATAGCATATTTCCTACGACGGGTGGCAGCGATTTACGTCGAATTATTAATGGACGAGCCATCTATCGCAACATAACAGGATTTTGCGGCGATTCTATACATTCTTCACGACTTCAACTTCAAACGCTTCGCGCCTACGAGGTTTGGCGGCAAAATTTTCTACTAGCCATTCTATCGCTACATAATAGGTTGCAGACACAGTGTTAAGAAGATTATATAGAAGAAGGAAGATTTCTACATGTTTCACGCTACATAATCGTGAGCATCATCATTTTATTTTATACAAGCTACACGCAACATTTTTTTATCGTGAGCGGCAATTTTTTTTATAAAAAAGTGACTTCAATTTTTTCACTTCAATCTACTTCAATATTGACTGGGTATCATTGATCGGTGTCTTCGTCGCACATATTTACCGCAAGAGGGCAACATCTATTCCACTCACTCACTCCGTGTGCCGTGTGCGTGCGGCCTATAATACAACGGCGGCACAGCATTTCAGCCAATCACGGACGAGCGGGAAATTTGACGCAGAGCGGCAACCAATCACAGCAAGGTGACGCAGTGAAGCTCTACCGGCGCGACGAGGAACGAATCTCCGAACAATTTTTTGAATTTTTACTCATTCAGCCATTTTAATTTTTCGTTAAATCATAATTTCATTTTTTACATTTTATATTTATACAAGTTTTATTCGTTTGTTATATACTATTGTAATTGTTATTAACGGCAATGGCAGACGACGAGCGTTTTCATCATTTAATTGCAGCAAGAGGATACGTAAAGGGCACGTTGACACGGATTTTTAATTTTGTGGCTAGTGAACAATTCAACAAGGCGACTATGGACACGGCTTTTTGGCGGGAGGCGGGAACGGGACAGTTGCTTTCTTCATTGAATAATCTAAATAATTAATACGAAGTGGTGTTTTGTGGTTAATGATCGCATTAAGTTAGTCGGAAGACATTCGCGAGTGTTATTATATTGGAGTATTCAATAAACAAAGTGTATCTGCCTATTTTCGCTTCGTGTCAGGAAGCCGCTTCATAACTCAAAAGTTTATGCGGACTTTTGAGTTAATTCGTTTGGGGTTCGGAGTAGGAGTCTACTCCGAGGGTGGGGGCTTAGGTTTCATCATCATCACCTTTCATCATTTCATTAATCATCAAGAAAAAAAATACGTCAGACATGGCTGTATGGGCATAGTTCCCTTTGCCTTACCCTTCGGGGAAAACCAAACCAAAAAAAAAAAAAAAACGACTATGGACACCTTAAACATTCGCAAGTCGCGGCTCGAGACTTCGTTCAAGGAGTACGAGCAGTTTAATGTGGAAATAATACAACTTAGTGATGACGACAAGGAGGATGTGGGGTCCATGGAGGACAAGTATTACTCGGCCCTTAGTTCCCTGAGCAGCCAACTGTCTTTGCTCTCTGGTACGGCTATGCGTACCGAGAAGCCTAACACGCCGTCAACGTCGTCTGCCACGGCTGCCAAGATCAATCTGCCTCAAATTCAAATTAAACCTTTCACTGGTAAGTACGGTGACTTTAAACCGTTTATTCAACTGTATAACAGTATGATTCATAACAACAGTTCGTTAGACAATATCCAACGCATGTACTATTTAAGGACTTTGTTAAAAGATGAGCCTTATGACTTAATTAAGAACTTACCTTTGTTAGATGAGAGCTATGAAGAGGCATTGCAATTAATTAACAGTAGATATGACAATCGTCACTTGATTATTTGTGATCATATTAACACAATCTTGGATATGCCCTCTGTATCAAAATCAACCTCAGTGCAACTGCGCGAGTTTATATCGACAGTTAGGCAGGAAATTGCGGCTTTAAAGAACTTAGACGACTCAGTTAAATCGTGGGATGCCATATTATTGTGTCTTTTGTTTCGCAAACTAGATACCTACACGGCACGAGCATATCAGATGGAACGAGACCTGAAGGCTGACCCGTCCCTCAAGGAGTTCCTTGAGTACCTCTGGAAACTGCAGACCAGGGTATGGTAAGGAAGAAACTGGCTGTCAACATCGCAACCGACTCAGGAGCCTCCGGATGTCTGAAATGTAAGTCCACAACCCACAAATTATTTAACTGCCCGCATTTTAAATGTATGGCTGTCGCTGACAGAATAAAGTTTGTTAGGGCTAACAAGTTGTGTGAGATATGCTTAAATTCACACACTAAAAAATGCAGATACCATTTCCGATGCGCTACATGCAGGCAAGCGCATAATACATTACTGCACGCTGAGGAAGTGGTCAATACAATACAGTCATGCAATTTTTCTCGTGACAATGCACATGTGATCCTTCCCACTTGCCGTGTCAAGGTTGTTGCTAAGGATGGCACGGAGCACACCATAAAGGCCTTATTAGACAGTGGCTCACAGGGTTCGTTTGTTACCAGCAAGCTTGTCAATATGCTAGGCATGACTCCTAAGCGGAATGCGGCTGATATAGTTGGTATTTCCAATGCAAAGACCAAAATATCCTATTCCCTTCCGTTGCATGTCTATTCATTGAAGTCTGACTATTCAACTACGGTCAACTGCCATGTCATTGACACAATCACATGCAAACTCCCACAAAACAAGATTGACTTGTCGCGTATGTTCATCCCACCTGCCTTACCACTTGCAGATGATAACTTTAATGTGCCTGGGGAAATTAATATGCTTATGGGTGCGGACATATTTTTTCAGGTGATACTGCCATCCACGGAGCCAGAGCGCCTCTCATCGCAGAATGAGCTGCCCACACCGCGCTTCATAAACACCAAGTTCGGCTATGTAGTGGGAGGTAGTGTTGCAGACCAGCATGCGTCTGATAAGGTTGTATCTTTGTATTGTCAAAGCTGTGATAACGGTCTTAATAATGCTGTAAGTTCATTTTGGGAAGCTGAAAGTGTACCACATGTATACAATGAAAAATCTACAGAGCACAGGCTCTGCGAAAGTGTATTCCTAAACTCTGTGAAGTTGCAGGACAATCATAATTTAGAAAAACGATTGCATAAAGATGAGAGGTCTTTCTCTGAATATCAGAGCTTTAATACTATTGGTAGCCCTGCCGATTTAATAAGCAGAGGCACCCTAAGTGACCCCAGTGATCTTCCACACTCCAAGGTACGGTGGCACGGCCCAGACTTTCAACGAAACAGTGAGTACTTAGTCAATGAACATATAGACTTACCTGTCAATTTACCTGAGCTGAAGTCTGCTACACCCGGGTCACCTGTAAACCTACCTGAGGCCCCGACCACCAGCGCCGTGATCTCCCTGGTCGCGCAATCGCAGTCGGAGGTATTTGATTATATTTACAACTATTCATCTATACAAAAAATGACACGAGTTTTAGCTTATGTACTGAGATTCTGTCGCAACATTAAATCTAAAAACGATAAGAATAAAAATAATTATTTGTCTAGTGCCGAGTTAAATAATGCATTGAGACTGATTTTGAAACATGATCAATCCCTTCACTTCAAAGGGGAATTTCACTCTATAGGAAATGGTACTTGTTTAAAAGGTAGTTTAAAGCCATTGCATCCGTTTGTAGATGAAGAGGGTTTATTAAGAGTAGGGGGCAGGCTTGACCATGCTAATCTTACCTATGTTAGGAAACACCCTTTGATATTAGCTAAAAATTCTCATGTTACACAACTTATTATTCTGAATGAGCATTATAGGCTGCTTCATGCAGGACCTAAGCTTTTGTTATCTAGCTTAAACGAAAGATACTGGATAATTAATGGTATACGAGAGATTAAAAAAGTCACTCACAAATGTATTATGTGTTTCAGACTGAAAGCGGCGGCTGCAAAACAGTTAATGGGTTCATTACCTGCGGACCGTGTCACCCCTTCGCGTCCCTTCGAGAAGGTTGGAATAGACTTCGCTGGGCCCGTCAATGTTAAGCTTTCGCGTATACGAAAGTCAGTAGTAGGTAAAGGCTATATTTGTGTTTTCGTCTGCTTTTCAACAAAGGCAATTCATCTTGAGTTGGCCTCAGACTTGACCACCGATACCTTTCTCGCTTGTTTCAAACGACTAATATCGCGACGCGGTTTGCCCACCGATGTTTATTGTGACAACGCAGCGACGTTTAAGGGCGCAGACAACCAATTAGCTGATTTGCACAAGCTGCTCGCGTCTCGAGACCATCAAACACAGGTGCAAGATTATTCAGCTACTAGAGGAGTGCGATTTAACTTCATTCCATGCTACTCACCGGTGTTTGGTGGCCTCTGGGAGGCCGCAGTCAAAAGTACAAAGTACCATTTAAAACGTATTGTACACAACACTCTGCTAACTTATGAGCAGCTTCAAACTGTTTTGTGTGAGATCGAAGCCGTACTAAATTCGAGGCCTTTAGTTCCCATGTCAACTTCAGACATCGATGACTTTTCATACCTCACGCCGGGACATTTTCTCATTGGGGTGGCTCCGACCTCATATCCAGAACAAAATGTGTCAGATGTACCTAACAATAGGTTAAGGTTTTGGGACCATTGTATAAAGCTAAAACAAATGTTTTGGAAAGTATGGTACAAACATTATCTTACCGTGTTACAAACTCGTCCTAAATGGCGAGATGATGTACCAAATATTGATGTAGGTTCTCTAGTGATACTTAGGGAACAAGACACCCCACCATTGTCATGGCCCATGGCCCGGGTAACCAAAGTTTTCCCTGGAGCTGACCAGAAAGTTAGGGCTTTAGAAGTAAAGACGCCTAATGGCAAAACTCACATTAGGTCTGTGACGAAGGTGAGCGTCTTGCCTATAGATAAGTAAATATATTTAGAATAAGATTAAAGGTTATTTTATTTTATATGTGCTTATGTATTTACTTACCTGAAGATTGTTATGTTTTACTTACATACCTATTATAGGATATTTTTATATAGAATAAGTTACATAAAATTATTATTTTAATGTTTTCATTTTGCAAACAGTTTTCTTACAAATATTGTTATGAGATGTAATGTTTTTCTCTTTTAATAATAACAATTCTTAAAACTGTTGTACATCTATACTCTGGTTGATAGTTTTTTCTTTAACTTATATAAAGGCATTGTATCAGATGTAAAAGGTTACTATTTGTACTTATGTGTCTAAAGTTTTCACTAGATTGTTTTTCACTTAACTTAAAAGAATGTTATTCATGTGCTTCATAGAATACTTTAAAAAGAATGTTTTACATTGAATTGATTAGCTTCACTTCAGTAGTATGTCCTTAATAGTTTTGATATTCTACTCTATAAGTTGTGCTTTAAAAGGTTAATTACTTCAATTTAAAAATAAGTCATATTCTGTGAGGCCGCAGCATGTTGGCAACATCAAGGTCTATATTATTTTTACTGTAATATTTTGTCCTATGGCAATATTACGGGACTTTACGCCACGGACTTTGCCGACGAGGCACGTTTTCTTGTATCTTTTAACTTTATGTAAATATTTCCTAGTTCTTAATTCTAATACAGTCCACTTTAACATCTCGAAGGGTTTTATTTACCGGAGCGACCATCGCCTCCAACACACAGGACCGCGAAAAAAGGAAAGATTAAGGGGAGGCTTTTGCCCAGCAGTGGGATCTTGTAGCCTAGATTAGATTGGATTAGATTATATAACTATAACGTTAAGCCGTTGGTCCCGGTTATTACTTACTGACGTAAGTAAGTAGTCGATACATGAGCCATGTCAGGGGCCTTTGGCGGCTCAATAGTAACCCTGACACCAGTATTGACGAGGTTGTTACTCCACTTCCCAACCACGATAGAAGAAGACTAATAACAGATGAAATAAAGACGTGAATATGTGTCACAACTTTTTTGTTTTTAATTTGATGCTTGGCAAGTCATTTATTTTGTTTTCTTTTTTTTCCTAGCAAAAAGGGCCACAACTATCCCCAAATCCCTCCCAGTCTGCTAGAGGCGTATAATATAGTGCTACATTAGCGATATATTGCGCAGAATATGGAGCCGTGTAATACTGATCAATTGTGTACCGTTCGCATAGACACGGCAAGGGAATTGTGGATTGGTTTTGATGTGCCAGTTCTGTACACTGAAGTCTGTGTAATCTTTTTTTTCTGTTGGGCAAAGGCCTCTTCCTTCTCTTTCCAACCCTCCCCGTCTTGGGCATCGTTCTGCCAAGTATGCCGGAATAATCTATGTGTAATCTATGTGTCCAAAAAGTCATGGATGTTCTTCTTCTACTGTGTGGTTTATGAGGTGTATTACCATCCCCATCAACCTTGATGTCAGGGTTGTTATTGAGCAGCCATAAGCGCCTGACATGGCTCATGTAACGATGATCTGTGCTTCAAAAGGCGTGGGCTTTGAATGCCTCTTTAAAGGTATTTAGAGTTTTATAAAAGGTGATCTTGCTTACTGGCCATATGACCATTTTATCAGTGAACAATTTCTTTGCTGACGGTATGCATTCTTGGCTGATCAGCTCAATTGAGTCTGATTGATCATGACATCTCTCTTTAATTACTAACACGAAAAACCAATAGAGCCCCGAAACATTTTGCTATTTTATGTCTTTGTTATACAGTACCCGTATTTTCTAAAGGGGTGGGCAGAACCACAAGTAATGTAAATATATAAAAGGAGAAACTGACTGACTGACATATCAACGCACAGCCTAAACGGCTAAACATAGGCACTTGAAATTTGGAAGGGACGTAGCTTAGGTACCGCAAAGGTGCACCAAGAAAGGAATTCCCGGAATTCGCACGGGAACGGGAATTAGCGGGAAAATTCTTTTGTATGAAAAATCTAAACCGCTTAAGTTAGACGCTTGAAATTTGGCATGCAGGTACCATAGTTAACTTAAAACTTAATTGCAACAGGATATTGCAAAATTCCCACGGAAACGAGAGTTAGCGGGAAAAACATTTGTATGAAAAAATCGAAACCGCGTAAGATAGATGTTTTCAATCTTGCATGTAGTAAATATAAAGTTTAGTTATGGCTGTATTTTGAAAAATGGGAGTTAGCGGGAAAAAAATTGTATGAAAAAATCTAAACTGCATAAGTTAGATGCTTGAAATTTCATATGCACTCCCACACACACAGAGATCTCTCTTTTATAACACGCCACGCGGACGAAGTCGCGGGCAAAAGCTAGTCATAACATAAACATACTGCTTATATACGTCCTAAGCCTCCCCTCATACTCTGCCACGCTGCTCCACTGCGGGTTGGTGGAGGTGTTTTACGAAGGGCCGGGACCAAGGGCTTAACATGCCCTCCGAAGCACGGAATCATTATTTTTAGGACTTTCAAGTGATTCAAGTGAGTCCTTACCAAACAATGGACGGTCTCACAAAGTGATTTCGACAATGTCCCCATCGGGAATAGAAGCTGGACCAGCAGATCGTGAGCCCTGCGCTCTAACGCCCACTTGTATTTTTTTACATACATACAAAAGATCACACCTATTTCCCGTTGGGGTAGGCAGAGACCACGGAATTCCACATCATCATCATCAGCCCATTAACGTCCCCACTGCTGGGGCACGGGCCTTCCCTATGGATGGATAGGGAGATCGGGCCTTAAACCATCACGCGGGCCCAGTGCGGATTGATGGATATTAACGACTGCTAATGCAGCCGGGTCCAACGGCTTAACGTGCCTTCCGAAGCATGGAGGAGCTCGAGATGAAAACTTTTTTTTTGTGGTCACCCATCCTATGACCGGCCTTTGCGAAAGTTGCTTAACTCCAACAATCGCAGACCGAGCGCGTTTACCGCTGCGCCACCGAGCTCCTCCATAGACACATAATCACGCTTATTTTCCATTGGGGTAGACAAAAACCACGGAATTCCACTTACTTTCTTTCAGAAACGCAATAAGTCTTCTTCTCTCGTGTGGGTTGTGAAGTGGATTATCAACATCATCAACACTGGTTCCAGGGTTATTATTGAGCCGCCAAATACCCCTGACATGGCTCATGTAACGACTACGTACTTACATCAGTAAGTCAGTAAGTAGTAACCGGGACCAACGGCTTAACGTGCCCTCCGAAACACGGATCATCTTTTCGGACAATCAGGTGATCAGCCTATAATGTCCTAACCAAACTAGGGATGATCAAAGTAATTTTTTGTGGTATTTCCTCACCGGGATTCGAACCCGGGACCTCTGGATCGTGAGCCCTATGCTCAACCACTGGTCGTTAGCGCAATAAGTAAAAACTAAGCATTATTGATTCTGCGCCGTAGCCCAGAATAGAAACCATACATAACTAAAGGGGCAGTTAATTGAAGAAAAAAATAAATAATTGAAGAAGACTGGTACCGACCAATCAGTGTCAATTTGTAGCAGCCTTATCAATCACGAAGCCGGAGGAATGTAATAAAAACGGAGTTCATTATCGAAAGCAGAAATTGTTACTAAGCTGAGGCCGTCGATTGTGCGTCTTTGAACTATTTATAGGGTGTCGGTGACGTTGAAATGAAATCTTTGAGGGATGATTCAGACCATGAATCTGAGTTAATATCTAGTGGAATTGGAGTGCTCTCTCTCTCTCTTTCTCTCTCTCTCTCTCTCTTTCTCTCTCTCTCTCTCTCTATTTCTCTCTCTCTCTCTCTCTCTCTCTTTTCTCTATTTCTCTCTCTCTTTTTTTTCTCTCTCTCTCTCTCTCTTTCTATCTCTCTCTCTTTTCTCTCTCTCTTTCTCTCTTTCTCTCTCTCCATGGTGGGGTTTGCCTTCTTCGTGTCTATCGGACGTGTCGTTCTCGGAGACATTGCACGAGCACAGGTCCTTTTTGACCACATCCCATCTTGTTTTTAGTCGACCTCTTGGTCTAAGCCCTGGTATGTTTAGATTGGATGTAACCCTCGTAATCGGGAGGTCTTTTTTTACGTGTCCAAACCAACGAAGCCTGCTCTTTTGTAATTTTTCGGAGACGTCACGCACGCCGAGACTGCCGTGAACGTATTCGTTATGGATTTTGTCGAGCCTCTTCACGTGTGGATTGTGAGAAAATACCAGCCTGATCAACTCTGGTATCAGTTATTATTGAGCCACCAATGGCCCCTAACATAACTCATGTAACGACTAGATACTTATTATTTATTATTTTTATTATTTATTTATTTTTATAAAGGTACATACAACATTACAGTGTAATCCAATGCGCTTATATCAGTAAGTAGGAACCGGGAACAACGGCTTAACACGTGCCAATCAGTTAATCAGCCTGCAATGTCCTAACCAAACTAGGGATCCCAAAGTGAATTTTGTGATATGTCCTCACTGAGATTCGAACCCGGGCCCTCGGGATCGTGAGCCCAACGCTCAAACCACTGGACCACGGAGGTCCTACAATAGATATTGTAGATAAACTCTCCTATATTTTATGAATAAGTTTTAGAAGACAGGTAATTGAGGTAATGTTTTTCAATTATAAATGACAAATGGTTAGTATTTTACGGTGACCGAATTGAATAAATCGCTGATAGAAGTGTGCCCACTGTGCAGTGGGAGGCTATTATGTTGGGTAGTTAAATATTGCACGGTTTAGTTCAGTTTTTTAAAGAACGTCTAGGGCCCTGTGCCGAGGTTTTTCTTGCAGCTTCTTTTCCCCGGCTATACAGGTTGTGAGAAGCTGCAGTAGTTTTAGGCGGATGAGACGTTCGTTATGTAAAATTGACGATTCAAAGTGTAAATATGTTACCTATTGAATAAAGATATTTTTGAATTTGAATTTAAAAAAATTCTAATTGTGTAGAATCTTTTTGGGGTTCCGTATTGTAGATAAACATTACATAATCTTAAGTGCAGTTTACTCTAACACAATTGGCGGGATTAGAACCCGGGGCCTCCGGATCGTGAGCCCAATACTCTACCACTGAACCACGGAGGCGGTTACTGCCGTTCCGCTCACTGTCTCGTCACTATGTGAGGACTGAGGATGATATTTGTCTTTAATAATCCTGACGTAGTTTGTTAGGTATATTGTAAGTAACTAATAGTTCCCCTGTTGTTTTAGATTGTAATGTGTTTGAGCTTGTTTTTATTTTTATTTCCAACACAATGTAAAGTTGTTCTAAGGAATAAATGAATATGAATATAATATATGGTAAAAACCTTTGCGTTCAAACCAGTAACGCAAATACTGTCACTTTGATACATGATATAAACTAGTCTTCCTACCATGTTATTAGAATTGATTGAATTCCCATTAAAACTGAATGAATGGAGCTGGAATTATTACCCGTACCAACTTGTTCGAATACAAGCGAATATAAATAATGATTCAATATTTTCTAAATAAGTTCACATGCGAGACTTGAATACGTTTGGATTTAATGCGATGTCTGCTGGCGAGATTAAAGGGTTTAAGCGAAATGTCTGGGGATTTTGCGTTATGTAACACTATTTGTAGGTACTATTTATGAGGCTCTGTCAGAGCTTATTATTTTGTGAAATATGTAAAATTTAGAGTTACTTTTTTTGGGTTTGAAATTTCCAATTCAATGGTTCCGCCGCTGAAAATGCTGCTATGCAAAAGGGAATTAAGTACGCTGACTTGCAGCAGCAATATTCGTTTGTCCCTTTTGCGGTGGAGACGGGTGGACCATGGTGCGAGGAAGCGAAAAAGTTCGTTAAAGAACTAGGGCGACGTCTGCGAGATCGTGGTCGCGACCCTCGCTCCTGATCATACCTGGTTCAGCACATCTCGCTGGCCATCCAACGCGGCAACGCGGCCAGCGTGATGGGTACATTTGAGGCGGGTATGCTCCGAGGCGGGATATTTGACTAACTTTAAGTGAAACATCTAGTAATAATAATTAGATAACACAGACACAGAAAATGCGATCATTAACCACAAACACTACTTCGTATTAATTATTTCGATTATTCAATTAAGAAAGCAACCATGTCGTTCACTTTCCCGCCAAAAAGCCCATTAAAGTCCTCGTTCTATGATTTTCATTCTTTATTTATAATAAATATTGCACGTCAACAAGTATTTCGCACATTATATAAATTACGTTACAATATTTTAATATTACATCACAATAAAATCATAATAATATACAAATTACATCGCTATATTGTCGTCATCCTAATTTTATGTTATTGAGAAACTCTGTTAAGTTATGACTTAACAGAGTTTCCTATTATGATATGATATGATATGAGAGCCTATTATGATAGGCTTTATGAACCAAATAACGTTTTAATTTATTTCCGAAGCATGCGCCGCTGGGCGCACCCCTGATATCACTGGGTATTGCCAAGGTTTTTCTTGCATTTTTTTTTCCCTGGCTATACAGGTTGTGAGAAGCTGCATTAGTTTTAGGCGGATGAGACGTTCGTTATGTAAAAATTGACGATTCAAAGTGTAACTATGTTACCTACTGAATAAAGATATTTTTGGATTTGAATTTTTTGAATTTGAATTTGAATATGGCGTTGTACACTTGTGGCCCAATCACATCCAAGAGCCTGCCGGTTTTGTGGCGTTTCGTCCTTAGAGTAAACAACAAGTCACCACCGCTTCGACGCAAAGGACGGTCACTATTAGGCATCTGAGCTATAGTAGGGAATATACTAATATTTTTTAATGAGAAGAACGGTAAGGTAGTTTTAAAGATGCCACTTGCTCAATTCGTATTCCATAGAATACGTCATCATCATCTCCCTAGCATTATGCAGTTATTCACAGGGTCCGCTTACCTAACCTGAAGATTTGGTCCGGTTTTTTATAGAAGCGACTGCCTGTCTGACCTTCCAACCCGGAAGGGAAAATCAGCCTAATACAGGTTAAGTGACATACCTCCGAAAATGCATTTCTCGTGAATGTGGATTTCCTCACAATGTTTTCCTTCACCGCTGAGTACGATACCATAGAATAAGTAATATAAATAAATATCCAAACGTATTTTTTTTCTTTAGCAGTAAAAAAGCGACTACATATATCAAATTTTATTTTAAGCGAATTTCGTAGAGCTAATTCATAGGCTTAGTGAAATGAACATGATATTATATTGCACTGAGACCAGAGGCCTTAGCTTTTTTTTGACGTGAATTATTGTAGATTTGACGCAGATGGCATTAACTACTTGGCCGGACAAATGGGGAGCGCTGAAGGCTGTCCCGGTAGGGGCCTTAACTAAATTCCAAAAGAATAGTATAAATTTCTTAGTTTCTTTAAATCCCAACTTTTCGCGTATTCCCCAGCTTTAATACCCGTGATATTCGCGTCCATATGCGACTAGCAACTACCCATTGCAATTATGCTGGATATAAATCGATGAACCGGTATTTCGATCACACACGGGGTACGGGATTTGAATAAATTATTAAAACAGTTCACCTAGTCCTGCAAAAAGGCTTTTAAAAGCTTTGAAATAGAAGCAGATTGAGAGTGTGTCGATCTAACTGACAATTTAGAGTATCGCTAATATTAGCCGAATGTTCGCTCAAGTTTTTTTTTTTAAGTTTTTTTTTATCTTTTCGTGTCCAGCCAGATATATTTCACCCTTAATTCTTTCGTCATCAGAGCTGAGCTAGAGACAATTTTTATTTGCTCATGGTATAATAGCTTTCTGTACGGCTAAAATGCGCAACGTGATAAAATTTTGTCACGCTCATTTTATCGATTCTGACCATATAATTGTATCGTTTTGTCGAATGGTGCTAATATGTGAACCAATGTGAATTACTCGTGTGTCTTTCAGTATTCGTTTCGGTGTCACTAAATACCCTGTATGTATGTAAGGTTGGTTATAAATTGTATTTAGGTTGTCCTAAACATTAGAAGCCTTGGAAGGAAACTTTTAATCAGTATATCACAAAATTACGACAATAAATACAACATTCAGTTGTCCACAGTTTAATTACTTTTACAATTTATTCGCGATAAGTTCTGCGGTGGCGGTAGGGTGGCCATAGTTCCGGCACTTTCTGGAAACAAGGTAATATAATTATTCTTTGAACAAAAAAAAAACAAAAAATGTATTTATATAAGTATATTAAAAAATTTACTATAATTTTTACATAAATAATAATTAACCAATATTAATTTTTATTTTTTGTCAAACGATATAATAATGTTGCTTAAGCAGAATTTGTTTTGCTGGGCCTGAAAAAACCCCGCGATAAGAGAAAAAATGACTTATTTACCAGCGGGTAGATGGCGCTGCCAATCCAGACGGATGTGTCTCTGTTTATTTTTGTGATTAAAAATACAAGCGAGTAAATTAAGCATACCGCTAGTGATTTACTTGCGCGGCAATCAGTCCTGCATCGCGTCAAGTGATATCTACGAAAAATAGTGCGAAGGAGCGAAGATGTAAGGCGGAGATTAGGGCACGGTTATTGTCGTTGAGTACCGGCTGAAGAGGTACGCGTTTCTTTGGGAGGTCACTTTGTGTAACCGTACCACAGGGGGCGAGAAATGGTGCTGTCGCAATAGTGGTGTTAAAAGTGCGAGTTATGGTGTTGGAGTGCTTTCCGGGTTTAGTGTTTGTTGCGGTTGCAATAAGTCGTCTACCCACCCACTTTTTATCTAAGGAGTAGCGGCGTCGAAACAGTACCGGATTTTCGCGCATCAAAGATAAGCGTTGATAGCGCGTTGGTCGAGGCGCCGGCTTAATAAAGAGTTTGCCGTTATTACCACGGCTGCGGGGATCCCGGGTTCGCTACCGAGTGTTCGCGACTTTTTTATTGACATTATTTTATTTTTATATTTTTAGGATTGCTTTTTGCGTTAGAAGGTTTTAATTGTAATTTTATTATTGTTATTTTTTTTTTTATTTTATAAATCTATTTTTTTTAATAAGTCGTATTGTGGTGCTATTTGCTTTTTGTTTTCACACCATTATATAATAGTTTTAGGTTTGGAAACATATTTTGATGCATTTGGAATATATTTATTTTATTAGATTTATTTTATATTTCAATGTAGAATGTTTGCGACAGTTTTAATAAAGGGCTTTTTTAAGCGCTATTTTTGTAAATGAAATTAATTATTAATATTATTTTGACATGTTTAATTCTATTTTATATTAATTAATTTTCAGTGCTATTGCATGGTATGTACTGGAGTTTTTGACGATGCTTATTGCAGATAAAGGTTAAATATGTAAAGTTTGTTTTTATTAAATTTACTTTTATTGTGTTAAGCAATGGATGAGCCGTTGCGACTACCCTGTCCTCACTGCCCTAACTCTTCTCGTCGGTTTGTAGGGTCACATGGCCTCAATATTCATATAGGGCGTATGCACAGGGACGAGCATGTATTGATGTCAAATCAAAGTTCAGATGAAGGTCTTTTACCATCCACGACGGGAAGTTTGGAAGACTTGCATATATTAAAGAAGGATGTTAGGGTTTTAAAGCACATCCCTAAGGGGGCGCGCAGCTGTGCGGCGGGTAAGCTGCGTGATATAATCAATAATTGTGTTAACTCGAATGATAAGCAGGATTGGTATAAGTTATTTACTTTTGCATATGTGGCTTTGCGGGTACCTAATAGGGCAGACAACCGGGGTTTAACCGTAAAGGTAAAGGAGAATGTTACTTCTGGTAACGTAAGCTTTCTCTCATCGGGGCCGCGCGTCATCAAGCCCTACAGTGTGTATAGGGCGATTGAGGCTAAGGTTTTTGAGGGGGATTTGAGGGGAGCTGTTAGGCTTATAACATCGGATGACACTTTTGCGCCAGCTGACGATAACACGCTTTCGTCTTTGCGTGCTAAGCATCCGGCCCCTTCGCGCCCTTTAGTTATGCCCAGTGAACCGGACATATCTTTTCCGTATTTAACCGTGTCGGACGAGGATGTTGAGGGGGCTATTTCCTCTTTTTATAGCGGCTCTGCTGCTGGTCTGGATGGAATTCGACCACAGCATCTTAAGGAGTTAACATCGTCTGCTGCGGGTGACAATGGCCGTCGTCTTTTAGCATCGCTTACCAGGTTGTGCAATTTTTTGCTACGGGGGACCCTAGATCGTGAGGTTTGCCCTTACTTGTATGGCGCAACGTTGTGTGCCTTGGCGAAAAGTGATGGTGGAATAAGACCAATAGCGGTGGGCAGTACATTTCGTCGCCTAGTTGCGAAGTTGGGTTGCTTTGCCGCGAGGGAGGACATGGCCAGATACTTACAGCCTCATCAGCTTGGTTTTGGGACGCCATTGGGCTGTGAGGCGGCTATTCATGCCACACGTACTTTTGTCAGTGATAGCAGTAACGCTGATGCAGTAATCGTAAAGCTGGACATTAAAAATGCTTTTAATAGCTTAGAGCGGGATACAATGCTGGCGGAGGTTAAAGAGCACATACCGTCTCTGTATCCATTTTTGCATCAGTGTTACTGTTCTCACAGCAAGTTGTTCTGTGGCGGTAGCACGATTCCATCGCAAGTGGGTGCTCAGCAGGGCGATCCCTTAGGTCCGCTAATTTTCAGTCTGGCGATGCAGAGGGCGGTCATTTCAATCCAGTCACCCCTTAATCTGTGGTATTTGGATGACGGGACCATTGGCGGGCCTCCGGAGGTAGTTTTAAGTGACATTCCGGTCCTTCTCCGAAATTTATCAGCAATGGGCTTGGAGGTTAATGCACAAAAATGTGAGTTTTACGGTTGCAGTCAAGGCGTACAGTCAGTTTTTTCGCAGTTCGAGGTACTGTTGCCGGGCTTGCAGAATAAAAGCAGGGATTCACTTTCTTTGTTGGGAGCCCCAATCTTTGCCGAAGGGGTGCCGTCACTTTTATCGGCGAAGGGGGATATGCTGAATTCCCGGAAGGTACACTTGAAACAGCTTCACACCGGTGTAGCATTAGTTTTGCTCAGGAGTTGCCTTGCCATGCCCAAGTTGACCTATACCCTAAGGACTTCCCCTTCGTGGCTGTATCCCGCGCAGGTTCAATCTTGGGATTTATGTTTGAGGGGAATTTTAGAGAATATTCTTAATATTGCTTTGGATAACGATCAGTGGTCCCAGGCATCTTTACCGATTAGGCATGGGGGTCTTGGCATTCGTGGAATGGAGGGTACGGGTGTTGCCGCTTTTCTTGGTTCCGCGTATGGTGTTCGCGGTCTGGTCGCTCAGATTCTCCGTATTGATGGTGACAGACTGACGATTCCGTTCGTGGACCAGGCTTTAAGCGAGTGGAATGGGTTATGCCCTAACCAGTCGGCTCCGGACCGCCTGGGGGCTCAGAGGGATTGGGATGAAAAACTGTGCAAAATTGTTTTTGATGATTTGTTACAGCGTTCGTCTGGGGCTGGTTTGGCGCGCTTGAAGGCAGCTGCTAGGCCGGAGTCGGGCGCTTGGCTTCATGCTCTGCCTTCCCCGCAATTAGGAACACTTTTAGACAGGGATACTACGCGAATCGCCGTTGCGTATCGTTTGGGCTGTAATGTATGTATCCCTCACAGGTGTATTTGTGGGGTGCGTGTTGAGGCTGATGGGCACCATGCTCTTAGCTGCATCAGGTCCGCTGGCAGGTTTTCGCGACACGGAGCCCTTAATGACATTCTCCGTCGTGCTTTGGTGTCAGCGAACATCCCCTGCGTTCTGGAGCCCCCGGGTTTGAGCCGTGCGGACGGTAAGCGGCCGGACGGTTTGTCTTTGGTCCCATGGGAGCGGGGGCGTAGTCTGCTGTGGGATGCGACGTGCGTTAGCACTTATGCTGCGTCGCATCTCTCCGGCACTATTCGGACGGCGGGAGCGGCTGCGGAGTCAGCGGCAAGGGCAAAGCATGTAAAATATGCTAATTTGAGTCCAAATTATTGCTTTTTGCCCTTTGCCGTTGAGACTGGGGGCCCATGGGGTTGCGAGGCACTGGATTTCGTTAGGGAGCTGGGGAGGCGGTTGCGTGAGAAGGGCCATGATCCGCGTTCCGGATCGTTTTTGGTTCAGCGCATTTCACTGGCTGTTCAACGTGGAAATGCGGCCAGTTTAATGGGTAGCTTTGAGCCGGAAGCGGTCCGGGGTGGGCTACTGGAGTAGGCAGTTTTGGACGAAGCCAATTGTGGTTTTGTTTTTGTATTTTGACGAAGCTTGTGCGGATTTTATTATGTATGAATTGAATATGCTTTCCCTTATTTTATTTTTTTTTAATATGAATGTTGGTACTGACGAAGCCTGTGGTGGATTTACATTCTGTTTTTTTATGAATAAATCAATTACCTGGTTGGTCATTGTGTTTAAATTATTATTTTTTTACACGACTTCAATAAATTAAACATTCCAAGCTCTTTTTCCCCATAATTCTACATATATAACATATTATAAGTATAACGTAGTAACTTGAAACCTTTCGTTGAACTAAAATATCTCTTAGAACAAAGGACTCTCACACGAATCCGCGCCAAAAATACCAAAAAGAGCTTTTAGATCACAGAAATAAAATCTCTATTCCTAAGGAAATACAGTGCAATAAATAAACGACTACAGAGTATACCGATTATATTCATAAGTTATGAAAATAGCGTTTCGCCTCTATACATACACTATTTTACATTGGTACTTGACAGCGTTTGGTTTGGTCGAATTTCTAAGCGTTCTTGGAATTTTCGAGATTCGTAGTGCTAGTATAGTTGAGCCGTAGAATAAGGAATAATAATTTATATATTTATATGTGTATTATTATTATGTAGTTTATATACTTGTACGTGTATCTATCATGGTATTTTATTTTTATATGTAAGTACAAGTATTGAAAGAATTGTACTATATTTAAACTTAAACTTAAAAAATGGCTTATTGAGCAGGTATTCTATAGTTTTGACGACCAGTAATTGATAATATATTTTAATGTAATTGAATTCTGTACTCATCATCATCATCATCAACAGCCTATATACGTCCCACTGCTGGGCACAGGCCTCCCCTCAATCAACCGGAGGGGGTATGGAGCATACTCCACCACGCTGCTCCAATGCGGATTGGTGGAGGTGTTTTTACGGCTAATAGCCGGGACCAACGGCTTAACGTGCCCTCCGAAGCACGGAATCATCTTACTTTTTCGGACAATCAGATGATTCAAGCCTGAAAAGTCCTTACCAAACAAAGGACAGTCTCACAAAGTGATTTCGACAATGTCCCCATCGGGAATCGAACCCGGACCTCCAGATCGTGAGCCTAACGCTCTAACCACTAGACCACGGAGGCTGTTACTAGACCACGGAGGACCTTCGGTCATATTTTAGCTTTCAATTGTATGGGCGTCACGTCAAGTATAGTGTCTGTGTAAAATGGGGCTAGTATATCCAGGTTTGTTGTTTCAAAGGCGAAATGTGAGGTTCTAAGAGCTATTTATAAACAAACTCCATTTAAACTGCAATCCAACTGCAATAGGACCTGCTGTACAACCGCGTTCCACTGCTGACATTTTCAATGGCAGTAAAAAATTATATATTTAGAAAAATATGTGAAAACAGCTAAAAATTTAAGAAGCTAACAGAACATAATTTGAAAGTCTGAGCGTTTGTTTGAGTGATTGAGGTGAATATGTAAGTGTAAATGTGAGTATAAACTGTTACGACAGATATTTAATCAATCGTCCGTATCGGTACTTAATTTTTTTTTATCCCGCAAGTTTTAGAATCTTCAAGAAGAATCGGTGGCAACCCTATTCCTCGAATACTGTATTGTGCTTACTTTATGAGATAAATGTAATATTTTCTATTTGAATATGATATGTTATGTACATTTCTTGAGTCTGAACTTTGCTCTATTCTTTATTCTTGATATATGGTATTGAATTCTACTAGATAGTACTTGATAGACTCTCTCATTGTTATAACGATTTCAAATACGTTTTTTTTTATCAAAATTATTTTTGTGTGCAATTATCGAAGGTTTGATGTGTCGCTTTACCCGATTACTCTAGCCATAGAGGCAGCCAATCAGCTCGCGACACCAAACACTTCAGGACCCCGATACCGACGCGTGGTCGACGACTTCCCTCAATCAGCGCTTATCGCTATCGACCCACTAGGGTCGATAAATTCTTTCAAATATTTTTCCTCTCAGACGACGCCCTGAGCCGAGGTTCGCGCCCAACTTTTTAAATTTTCCAGATATAAGGTTGTCTGGAAGAAATTGCTGTTTAGCAAGGTTACTTTCTTTTGTCCGTTTGTAAGATGGTTACAAACCTTATGTAAGAAATCTAAAAAGTTGGAATTGACCTAAGGTTTTTCGTGCGCAATTCTTAATTATCCCAAGTTTCTTAAACGTATGGTCACATCCCGGCAGCCATGTTTGTTATTTATAGTCCGGCCCTTAGGTTCCGCTAGCTTTTAAATAACGTTTTTACGGCTTTTGTTATGGAAGATAATCTAAGATTAATGTTTTATAATACGTATTTGTTAGGGATGTTTTACATAATGTTTCATTAGTGTTCACTGACATACTTTAAACAAATAGACTCACAATCGCTAAGGTTGTTTTCTTAATCAACGTCCGAACCGTGTTGTAAATACGTATACATTAAATGATGTATATAGAATAAGTTCGTTCCCTCAATATAAAATGTTATGGTTGTTAAAATAAAGAGCAATATCGGTTGTACAGATTGTCAAATGAAAAAGTGCTGGAAAGAGTTGAAGAAAGGAGGACCATAATGAAGACTATAGAGAACCGGAGAGGAAATATGATTGGCCACCTGATACGACACGATTCATTTATGACAAACATCATAGAAGGAAAAATTGAAGGGAAGAGAGGAAGGGGTAGACCTAGGAGAACACTTATGAAACAAATAAAAGAGAAGGTGCTGCAGGTCGTGTCATATCAGGAGGTGATGGATTTGGCGGGAAGAAGAGAGGAATGGCGATTACTCCACCGACAAGAGCGCAGCTCTCAAATAAAGAGAGAGAGAGTGTGTGTCGTATTTACGCTCATTGCAACTAAATTCAATCTTGACACGCCGTCGCTTGGTGACAAGATGCACCGCAGACGCTTTTTACAGAGATTGGTAGTCTGTTTGTTTATATACGAGGTCAATGTTAGTGTTTCTGTAATTATGCGAGCCACTTAGTCACGGATACAATACGATAGACTTAATTGTGCTCGTTGTAAATTTTTTTTACCGTTGATTGGTTTGCTCTTGGCCCCAGACTTGCCCGAAGGCAAGTTCCGGGTTCGAATCCCGGTGGGGATATATCACAAAATGCAATTCATCCAAAAGAGCAATATTGCTATTTGACTGTTATTTGCATTGCTCACTCACTTTTTTATGCGCAAAAGACAAATTGCAATATTGCTTTTTTTGCTGAATTGTTTCGATATGGCCTTTTTAACCCCCCAGCGCTCACAAAAGGGTTTTTGTGATATACTCCCAGATCGTGAGCCCAATTCTCAAATACTGGACTACGAGGGCCGTTTGGCACTGGAAGTTAAAGAAGAACCTATTGTTGAGATCATCTCAATCCATACGAAGCAGTTTTCCTTTCTGGCTCTCTGCCAGAGGAACCAAATTACCTAAATAGTGCTTAACAGAACCGCGGGACAGTGTTCTTTGTTCCGTATTTGTAATGAAGTTTTTAGTTTTAACTCGAGTAGTTACTCGTAGTTTTAGTTTTAACTGTTGGTCTGTCAGTTAGTTCGACCGCGAAGCCGGGTCGGAATATGTTAATCAGTTTCAAAATTAATATGTGCTGATGGCTTTAGAGAATTATACATAACATAATATAAACAGCCTATACACGTACGACGACGCTCAGTGGGTAGGCCCGCTACAAGGTGGATCGACGATCTGGTTGGTGAAGGTCGCGGGAAGCCGCTTGATGCGGGCAGCGCAGGACCGATCGTCGTGGAGATCCTTGGGGGAGGCCTATGCCCAGCAGTTGGCGTCGTACGGCTGATAATGATGATGACACGTCCCACTGTTGGGCACAAGCCTCCCCTCAATCAACCGGAGGGGGTATGGAGCCACTACGCTACTTCACTGCGGGTCGGTGGAGTTGTTTGGGAGGTTTTAGAGAATTATTACATAAATATAAACAAATTCTACAGGGTTTTCAATGACATCGTAACAAATACTGAGGGGGATGATTCAGACAATGATTCTGAGTTGTTATCATATGGATTTTCGTGTCGGAAATAAAAATATTTTCAGTTCCATACTTTTGAGACGAAAAATTCTACTTGATATCAATTCAGAATCATAGTCCGAACCATCCCTTAAAGTTTTCGTTACGCTATCACTAACACCCTGTACCCTAGACCCTAGACACTCACGCCTATAATCCACTGCGCAGACTATGAAATACATTTTTTTTGTGCCGCAAATGTATTTACCATCATTTTCACCACGGAGATAAAGAAAGAGGTTGGAAGGGCCAAATGAGCGCGAAACGCAAGTATGAGCAAATAGTTCATACTTCAACTTTGCACTGCACTTGTCCGCAAACTTTACAACGCATGGAGCACCGCGATAGTATATTAAAATGTCGTCTTGTGTATAATAATTTTCAGGGCAAAAAGTCAAATATCGATTATCATGCAGTCTTTCTTATCACAGGAAATCTAAATTCTTATTATGATCGGCTACTTATCAAAATTTTTTTTTTGAGTGCAGTATCTTCTTCTATTGTGTGGGTTGTGAGGTGTCAGGGTTATTATTGAGCCGCCAAAGCCCCTGACGTGACTCAAACGACCGATCAACTTACTTCTGGACAATCAGGTGATCAGCAAAATACTGCTGCTGCGCTTATGCAGTATTTTTTGCGTGATTTATTATAGATTTGCCGCATATGGCATTCACTACTTGACCGGACCAATGGGAGCGTTGAAGGCCCTAAGGTGGTCCGTGCTTCAGGGGAAACTACATATATACTTATGCGAAAATATAGCCTAGTGGGAGCGACATTTTAAAAGTCCAACATTTTATGCCAGTGACATATTTACGATAAAATAAATCTCTTCAAATGTAGTGCACCCGATAAAGTCATAAAGTTACAACACAATTTAAAAGTAAAAAATTCAATAAAATGCAAAGCCAACAGTAAACGTAGTGAATAATAAAAAGGTTTTTTTTAAGCAAAATTCGGTGTTATATCATTTCGGTGTGTCAGATTGAAAATGATGAATTTTACATCCAATGAATTTATTTTGAATGCACCAATTTGGAAAAGTGCTTTAAGTGCATATCGTTGGTTGCAAGTTAATTATGTTTTTAATATGATTTTTGACCAATATTTTTCTATTCAATTAACTTACATACCTAGTTGATGTCATCGGCCTCGTAAGTACAAAATTCAAATTCAAAAATATCTTTATTGAGTTAGGTAACATAGTTACATTTTGAATCGTCAATTTACACATAACGAACGTCTCATCCGCCTAAAACTACTGCAACTTCTCACAACCTGTATAGCCGGGGAAAAGAAGCTGCAAGAAAAACCTCGGCACAAGGCCCTAGACGTTCTTAAAAAAAAATACATAAAATATTGTAATACAAATTGAGTAATTTAACTGCCTAATATCAGTTCTCAGACAGATAAATTAATGTAGCTCTTTAACTTTACTCTTTAACTATGCTATTGTACACATACATACATAAACTCACGCCAATTTCCCACCGGGGTAAGCAGACTATGGAATTCTATTTGCTTCGATCCTGACACACTCATCTTGCTTCCTCTTCATTCATCAACGACGCTGTTGTTATTCCAAATATATAAATTAACTAGCGACCCGCCCCGGCTTCGCTCAGGTGCAATGCTGAGGAAAAAACTAAATTATTTACGACATCTCATTAAAAACGTCAAAAATAACAGTATTTCTTCACTATTTAATGGATGTTATTATACACATAAACCTTCCTCTTGAATCACTCTATCTATTAAAAAAAACCGCATCAAAATCTGTTACTTAGTTTTAAATATTTAAGCGTACATAGGGATATAGGGACAGAAAAAGCGACTTTGTTTTATAGTATGTTGTGATAAACGAACATAATATATCTTCACGCCTGTGTCCCCCAAGGGGTAGGCAGAGGCGTATAGTATATACACCCACTCCTCGCCAGGTATGTTTAAGTTCCATGTAATAGCCGGCCTATTGCCATTAACCGGGCACAACTGAAGGAAACCACGTGATATCAATTTATCTATGATCCAAATATGAATTCAAACTTATGAAGTCGAATTCAGTGGTAAACCACTGTACATAAACTGCCTATATACGTCCCACTGCTGGGCACAGGCCTCCTCTCAATCAACCGGAGAGGGTACAGCCTCCGTGGTCTAGTGGTAAGAGCGTTAGGCTCACGATCTGGAGGTCCGGGTTCGATTCCCGATGGGGACATTGTCGAAATCACTTTGTGAGACTGTCCTTTGTTTGGTAAGGACTTTTCAGGCTTGAATCACCTGATTGTCCGAAAAAGTAAGTTGATTCCGTGCTTCGGAGGGCACGTTAAGCCGGGTTGGTAAACCACTGTATAGCTGAAAATTAGATATCAACCCTTCACGTGCAATGTTATTTTTCGATAAACACATTGGAATTTATATACATAGCCACTATAGCAAGAAAAAAATGTGCCTCACATATGGGGCATGCCCGTAAACATAACATAAACAGCCTATATACCACCGCTGGGCATACGCCTCCCCTCAATCAACCGGAGGGGCCCTTATGGTCTGAAAAATAGCCGTTGGTCCCGGCTATTAGCCGTAAAAACACCTCCACCAACCCGCATTAGAGCAGCGTATTGGAGTATGCTCCATACCCCCTCCGGTTGATTGAGGGGAGGCCTGTGCCCAGGGACGTATATAGGCTGTTTATGTATGTATGTATTGTCTGAAAAATAAACCTACAGACAAACGTGTTAGCCATATGACAGTTTGGAACTCATAGGAAATTAATCTCCGACATTTGGAGAATTGCACGTACTTCGGCGTTTCACTTTACTCGACAGTAATGTGTCGCAGGAGCTCGGTGGCGCAGCGGTTATCGCGCTTGGTCTGCGATTGTTGAAGTTAAGCAACTTTCGCAAAGGCCGGTCATAGGATGGGTGACCACAAAAAAAAAGTTTTCATCTCGAGCTCCTCCGTGCTTCGGAAGGCACGTTAAGCCGTTGGTCCCGGCTGCATTAGCAGTCGTTAATAACCATCAATCCGCACTGGGCCCGCGTGATGGTTTAAGGCCCGATCTCCCTATTCATCAATCAATCAATCAATAATACTTTATTGCACAACAACATAAACAAAGGACATAAACATACGAATAAAACATAAGCACAATAGGCGGCCTTATTGCTAAACAGCAACCATCCATAGGGAAGGCCCGTGCCCCAGCAGTGGGGACGTTAATGGGCTGATGATGATGAATGTGTCGCATCAGCTCAGTCTCACAGATGAAATGATTTTTTGCAGAACAATTAGGACGACTTTTCTTTTGTTGACTGTGCAAAATCCGTAGCCTTTTGGAGAACACGTGATTACATTGTAGTTTGCCTTGGTTTGGACCCCGATACCGACCCCGACGGCGACCCACTAGGGTCGATTAATCCTTTCAAATATTCTTCCTTTCAGACGACGCCCTGAGCCGAGGTTCGCGCCCAACTGGGCACCCTCAGGCCTGTTGTCTTAAACGTTTCTTTAGAGCCTTCAGCGCTCCCCATTTGTCCGGCCAAGTAGTTAATGCCATCTGCGGCAAAACTACAATAAGTCACGTCAAAAAAGAAAGCTGATTGCTGTTCACACCATCTAATTCTATTTTTAGTTATACCTGTCATTGTCTTATCCGCTGAAAAAGAAAGGGACGGGTAATTGACAGGCATAAAATTAATGGAACATACGTCAATTTTAGGCAGAAATTTAAAAAGCCCTTCCAAAATGTTGTATTAGCCCATAACCCGACAGAATGAAGTTGACTGCACACGTCTAACGAGTTGCATTTGAGCGAGATGCCGGTTTTATTCGCCCGGGTTATTCATTCATTTTAAAATTATTTTAAAATTGACAGTTGTCAATCGTCCGTTCCTTTCCGTTGCGGCGGATAAGAAAATGACGGGTATAGTTCAAGATAAAATTAGGAGGTGTCTGTAGGAATCGGGGCCTGTGTGTTTCTTTTTTTAAATTTTAGAAATTCTTATACAATACTTATAAAACAATCTTACTACCGATTTCAATATTGAGAACTGAGTCCTCATGAGATATACCTAAAGCGGAACGCTTTAAGTATCTTCCACGAACAGTAATAATATATTTCAGACAAACATATCGGCTTACTAATTATAACTCACACGGCAATGTTGCAAACAATGATGTGCTGTTCTTGGGAATGTTTCCAAAGTGGAAATATTCCTGTTGTAAAGACTGTTTAATACTTAGAACTCAAATTTTTGAAATTGTTTTTTTTATACTCTGATCTTTTATTCTTTTTTTTTGACGTGACTCATTATAGAAAAAAAAGAAAAAGGATCCGAGTATAAAAAAAACAATTTGAAAAATTGAAAAATATAATTTGAGAAATATACTCTGATGTAGCTCTGATCCTACCTGTCTTAAAGCTAGTTAGTAAAGTTTTTTTTACAAAACTTTTACGCGTTTTTACTGCAAGCACATTAGGCCGTTGGTCCCGGTTACTACTTCTGATGTAACGTAGTCGTTACATGAGTCACGTCAGGGGACTTTGACGGCTCAATAATAACCCTGGGGTTGATGAGGTTGATACTACACCTCACAACCCACACGATAAAAGAGAAGAAGATAGATATATAACATATCATATAAGCAAATAGACTACCAATCCCTGTAAGGCGTGTCAAGATCGAATTGACGAATCGACACTGTACAACCGATATTGTTCTTTATTTACTTAAAATGACTGACACCAGGGTTGATGAGGTTGGTGATCCACCTCATAACCCACACGATAGAAGAAGTAACTAGAGACAGAAATTCTCTCCTAAATCCGGCTTTGGCTTTTGCCCGTTATGTCGGCAGTGCACTAATTGGTGTCGGCAGTGAAGCGGGCCTCGAATATTGCATCATACACACTATAGGAGAATGATGTTCCCGAAATGGAAACATTCCAAGAAACGGCATATTATCACTGGTTGCAAGTTGGTGGTTGTTAAAGTCGGCCGGGATACGGCCAATTACAAGATAGTGATGTAAAGAGTATTCGCATTTCGCTTTCGCACTAATAAGTGTGTTTCAATTCGCTTCTATAAGTAATACATGCATACATACGGTCACGAGCATTAATATGTATACACTTTAGTACCATGTCACATTAACTTTTTTGACAAATTGAACTGTAAGTCTCACTAAATGTCAAATATGTTAGTGCGACAGAGTCCTAAAGTGGGTACATTATATTGCTCATGACTGTACATAAATCGAAAACCCTAATGAGGTAGGGTTGACAGCCACAAGTAAATAAAGACAACTCGAAGCCCTATTATGTGTAATCGGGTCAATTTCATAGAAATTAAAAAAAACTTCCGAATGAAAAATTTTTGTATGACTGTGTTAAATTTTTTTTAAAAAATAATTGATATTTAATAATTGAATGTTTTACGAGCAAAATATTATTCGATCCTGACAAAAAATAAATTTAAATAAATAAAAATGAATAAATAAATCTTTATTCCTTGTAACCATTGAATCATATGACTTATTTCTAGTGTTAGTATAAAATAAAAATAACATAAATATCAAAAACTTATATAATACATTTTGGGTGCGTGCAGCCCACTGCAGCGACGCAACCTTGCTCTCTGTTCGATTGGGGATAAGAGCCCCTCATCCCCAATCGAACAGAGAGCAAGGTTGAGGAAATTTGATGAGGGCGACACATAAGAGCTTTTAAATTAGCAACTAATCTAAAATTAGACATAAAAAATGAAGACATTAGAAATAACGCTGAGTCCGTGGAAAGTGTCTACGGTTAAGAATAAGAATAATTTATTTCCCAGAAAACAGTATTTACAGATGTAATTGTATACAGTAGTCCGTGTTTTCAGCTTACAAGTAAGCATGCAAATTTATGTTGTTGCTACACATGCATTTACAATTAAATAAGAATTATATAATGCAAATCAATCATAAAATAAAATAATAATAAAATTCTAATTAACAATGTCAAAATTTAGTTTTTGTAATCTAGAAATTCCTTAATACTATAAAAGCAATGTTGTAGCAGCTTAAAAGCAGTTTTGGTCATGTTTTTAAATACGGTGGGATGTTTATTATATATAACTATACACATATTTGATATATTCCTCTTGTAAATATATTTCTGGGCAGGAGGTTGATACAGCAGGTTCATAATATCATCATCAACAGCCTATATACGTCCCACTGCTGGGCACAGGCCTCCCCTCAATCAACCGGAGGGGATATGGAGCATACTCCACCACGCTGCTCCAATGCGGATTGGTGGAGGTGTTTTTACGGCTAATAGCCGGGACCAACGGCTTAACGTGCCCTCCGAAGCACGGAATCATCTTACTTTTTCGGACAATCAGGTGATTCAAGCCTGAAAAGTCTTACCAAACAAAGGACAGTCTCACAAAGTGATTTCGACCATGTCCCCATCGGGAATCGAACCCGGACCTCCAGATCGTGAGCCTAACGCTCTAACCACTAGACCACGGAGGCTGTTGTCTTCTTGGGGTAACCGTATGTAATTACCTATTGTGTAATTTCGCATTCGAAGTAGCATTCGCGAATGTTCCAGAAGGATCCAGAGAAGAGCAACAACCCTAGTGCAGTTAATACGTATCGCTCCCGATCTCCTGACGCTTGAGAACAATTTATTGCAATCGCCAGTTAGATATGAATAATTTGCGTTCTTCGACAATACTATTATTAAATGTAACGATTTCAATTTATTTTTATACCGCCTTGTCATTTTATATTCGAGTTATCGTTACTTCGTATTGGTTGGATAAAAGACAGCAGGCCTGAGGGTGCCCAGTTGGGTGCGAACCTCGGCTCAGGGCGACGTCTGAGAGGAAAAATATTTGAAAGAATTAATCGACCCTAGCTGGTCAATAGCGATAAGCGCCGATTGAGGGACATCGTCGACCACGCCAGCGGGGTCGGTATCGGGGTCCTGAAGTGTTTGGTGTCACGAGCTGATTGGCCGCTTCTATGGCTAGAGTAATCGGGTCCTCGGGATTGTATATTACGTCCTACAGGAATCCCAGCATATGCCTAAAATTTGTTTTCGACGTCATGTTTAGATCATAAATGATTATCACGTGCTCAGCGGTGAAGAAAAATATCGTGAGGAAACCCACATTCGCGAGAAATGCATTTCGGTGTTATGTGACTTAAGTGGCATGGAAAATGCTGCATCGACAAGAGCGTGGCTCTTAAATTGATGATGATGATGATGTGACTTAACCTAGATTGGGCTAGTTTTAATTTCGCGGGTTGGAAGGTCAGACAGGCTGTCGCTTCTGTAAAAAACCGTCCACTCCACTGAAAATTAGAATGAAATGAACATGGCGCTTACGTGGTATTCATTTTAAGGCAACGATTATGGTCCATATATTTTATTGCCCGATAAATTTGAAGTAGCAATTATATTGCACGGTTATCAAACGAACTGGTTTCTGTTTTGCATCAACTGACAAGCGGAACGATTCGAATCCAATGTTGCAGCTTGTAAATTAATTTAACGTTATTCGATTTAGATATGCATGTTACTCGGATGACGTCACTTGAATTGGAGAGTAATAATACGTGTATATTTAGAGTGTATACGCCTCCACCAACCCGCAGTAGAGCAGCGTAGTGGAGTATGCTCCATACCCCCTCCGGTTGATTGAGAGGAGGCCTCTGCCCAGTGGGACGTATATAGGCTGTTTGTGTTATGTTACGTATGTAAATTCTGGTTCTGTACGATCTACTGTGACCCGGCGTGCGTGTATTTTTTGACGTGACTTAGTGTAGATTTGCCGCAGATGGCATTCACTGCTTGGCCGGACAAATGGGGAGCGCTGAAGGCTCTCACCCGGTACAACGTTTAAGATAACAGGCCTGAGAGTGCCCAGTCGGGCGCGAACCTTGGCTCAGGGCGTCGTATGGGAGGAAAAATATTTGAAAGAATTAATCGACCCTAGTGTGTTGATAGCGATAAGCGCTGATTGAGGGAAATTGTCGACCACGCCGGCGGGGTCGGTATCGGGGTCCTGAAGTGTTTGGTGTCGCGAGCTGATTGGCTGCCTCTATGGCTAAGCGTGCGTGTATGAAACGATTGATGAATGTGGAGGACGCAAGAAACGTATGTCATCATCTCAGGCCTTTACATCTTTATCAGATGATTCAAACAGCGTTTCTGTGGCAGCTTTTAAAGTGTCTGTAAAGTCCAATGCGAGAGCGACAGTAGCGGCCGCACGACTGGCATTGTAGTTGAGGGTTACTAGATGGTGCAGGTGGTAAATCGGCCCTCTCACTTCTGTGTCGCCTCTCGCGCTCGTCGGCTAGATTCTGGAACCAGGTTTTATCGTGTGCTTTGCACCCATCGGTCAAAGACGTCCTCCGCTTATTCCGGTCACTGGCCAGGACCTCGCATTTATCGGGGCTGAAACGTATGTCAGGATCGAAGAAAATGGAATTCCATAGTCGTGAGAAGGGAAATGGGCGTGAGTTTATGTACATATGTAAATACTCTCATATTCTATCGACTGTTGTGTGTAAACCCTAATGACAAATGGAGGCCTCACTTCGAATTCAGTTCACGTAATAAATATGGGCCAAGTTGCACACATCCATCCATCCAAATAACCGAGATTTGTATTGAAATGTCCTGTATGTATTTACATTTATATTAATGTATGTTTATATCAGCCTCCGTGGTCTAGTGGTAAGAGCTTTAGGCTCACGATCTGGAGGTCCGGGTTCGATTCCCGATGGGGACATTGTCGAAATCACTTTATGAGACTGTCCTTTGTTTGGTAAGGACTTTTCAGGCTTGAATCACCTGATTGTCCGAAAAAGTAAGATGATTCCGTGCTTCGGAGGGCACGTTAAGCCGTTGGTCCCGGCTATTAGCCGTAAAAACACCTCCACCAATCCGCAGTGGAGCAGCGTGGTGGAGTATGCTCCATACCCTCTCCGGTTGATTGAGAGGAGGCCTGTGCCCAGCAGTGGGACGTATATAGGCTATTTATGTATGTTATATGTTTATATCTATTTATATTCTCTCGTAGACTAATGAAGTTACGTTTGCTATTAATTTACGTGTCAAATTATTAAAATGAGAAATTCAGCACCGTGGGAGGAGCTCGGTGGCGCAGCGTATAATAGATATTGTAGATAAACTTTCCTATATTTTATGATTACGTTTTAGAAGATAGGTAATTGAGGTAATGTATTTCAATTATAAATGACAAATGGTTAGTAACGGTGACCGAATTGAATATATCGCTGATAGAAATGCACAGTAGGAGGCTATTATGTTGGGTAGCTGATTATAGCATGGTTTAGTTTAGTTTGTAATTGTGTAGAATCTTTTTGGGGTTCCGTATTGCAAATAAACATAAATTATATAATCTTCTGTGCAGTTTACACTAACACAGTTGGCGCGACTATTATAGACGGCGATACGGTTCGCCACCTATCACGTTGGTCTAACAGAAAGCTCGGTGAGGTGTAGATACTTAGTGCATCTTGCGATGGATGTACCTTTGATTGCCCCAATTGGGATATAGTCTGAGCTGAGGTTATAATTATAATATATACGTCCTACTACTCACTACTAACAGCCTCCATGGTCTAGTGGTTAGAGCGTTAGGCTCACGATCTGGAGGTCATTCAGGCTTGAATCACCTGATTCTCCGAAAAACTAAGATGATTCCGTGCTTCGGAGTGCACGTTAAGCCGTTGGTCCGGGCTATTAGCCGTAAAAACACCTCCACCAACCCGCAGTGGAGCAGCGTGGTGGAGTATGCTCCTTACCCCCTCAATTGAGGGGAGGCCTGTGCCCAGCAGTGGGACGTATGTAGGCTGTTTATGTATGTATGTATACGTCCCACTGCTGGCCACAGGCCTCTCCCCCCTCAATTGAAGGGGATATGGAGTATATTCCACTACGCAACTCCAGTGTGAGTTTGTGGAGGCGTTTGGGCTAGAAGCCCAGGACTAACGTGTTGCAACGGCTTAATGTGCCTTCCTAAGCATGATATTATCTAATGATTTTAGGTTGGTTTGGATACGTACAGCGGATGAAAGATAACAGAATTGCGAAAGCGGAAAGAAAAAAAAGGAAGACCTACAAGTACTTACATTGACCAAATTGGAGACGTCCTTTGAAAATGTTTAGTACGATCCACTCTGAACCGGCGTGCGTGTATAAAGCGATTGATGAATGTGGAGGAAGCAAGAGAAGTGTGTCAGGATCGAAGCAAACGGAATTCTATAGTCTCTGTTTACCCCAGTGGGAAATAGGCGTGAGTTTATGTACCTATGTATATTGGAGCCATATGAACGATATTGTTTTCTGGAGTTTAGGCAACTGTATTTTAAACTAAAATGCTTTAAAAAATATTTTATTTAAAAAAAAAAATACTTTTTTATTGAAATTTATTGTTTATTACACTTTAATTGTGACATGTATCAATTAGGGCTCAAGAAAAGAGAAGGCTGTAATATATATGTCTTTTTTTAGCTTATTGTTTTAATCTGGTTGAAGTACGAGGCATAGTCTACAATGCTTGTTCTCTAGAAATGGATAAAGAAACTGCATTGTATCAACAGTGTCAATTGTGAAAATGTTCTTAGACTTGGAGTCGAACCAGTAACCTCTGCCTTGGTGGTCAAGTTGTCTATTTACACAGACGTCATAACATCCTAAAGACAAACAAATATGTACAGTAATATTTCACTATATCGCCTCCATAACATATTCCGTCAATTATTGTGAGAAAGTGCTACGGATGGCGGAGAGGCATTTAATTAGTGCGGCCATGTCCAAATTATGTTCTCGTGTTGGCTCGTAGCCATCTTCACTTGCATGAACCAAGCAAAACTGAAAGTTATTATCAGTACTATTGTATTTATCTGGATAAATGAGAGGCTTTTTATTTTGTTGGATATGAATTAACAAATGAAGATCTAAGATTTTCCCCCAAGATTGCATTGCCTAGTGTGGGGACCCCTGTACAACGCCTGTAATCTAATTAGATTATAGCACGCCTTTAGTTTTAAGTAAACATATATTTGTATTTCTCTTATTTTGTACTATAAAGTTATTATTATTAAGAACGCTTGAACACTTTGAGGTCGCAGGTTCGAATCCAGGCCAGGCCTAAACCAATGATTGTCGAATTCGTTTTCGAATTCATATTTGGATCATAAATGATTATCACGTCAGCGGTAAAGGAAAACAACGTGAGGAAACCCACAATCCCGAGAAATGGCTGGTTTCCTTCCTAGCATTATCCCATTTTTCACAAAACACAAATGTGAAAAGGCCAAGTTCGTCAAATAAAAATGTAAGATCTAACTGGTTTTTTTTTATTATTTATAACACTTCATAAATTACTGATACATTATTGGTTTACGAACATCGCTAAATCTAAACCGGTTTGTCTTAATGCTTTCTTCTTCGGCATAGGTCAATTTAATAGCATACTTTCTCATTATCACATCACATTCAAAGTACCTAACATAAATCTTTACCACTTTGGTGCTTACTTAGTTGTAATAGAAACAGCTAGGCCCTAGTTAAAAAGGCCACATCGAAGCAATTCATCTAAAAAAGTAATATTGCTATTTGACATTTGTTTGCATTGCGCACTTACTTTTATATGTGCAAATGTCAAATTGCTATGTTGTTGTTTATTCATTATTTATTTATTTATTTTTATTTATTTATAATTTTATCTAATAGTACAAACACATCACCATTACAGGCAAGCCCAACGCGATGATGGAAAAACAAGGTTCCTTTAAGAAACCAAATAAACATTCATACAAAATTAACAAAAATGAATAAAAATTATATGACAGAAAATAACAACTTTACAAACAATATTAATAAAAATAACATATACCATTAACTAAAAAAAAAATTAAAAAAAATATTTAAAATTATTTAAAGTAGAATTAAGATAAATCAAAGTGGTACGGTCTAAAATCTTAATAACAGCAGTAATTCCACCATTATAATATGCATATGACTACATATCAAGTGTTAGGCCATCCCATTACAAATAACAAAACTAAACTTACAACTAAGAATTATTAACAACAATAACAATAAATTAAAGGATGTCAAATATTATGTCAATGAATCTAGATATATTAATGTTGTGGCTGTGAATTTCGACAACGGACAATGCAATAGGTCAATATGTTTGGAAACACCATTAAGGATTCGAAGCGCTGTGGTAAGAGTATGTTTGAGAATATTCGTCCTGCACACTGGTAAAGCAAACATGTCATCGCGTGGACCTTTTCTCAATCTTAGATGAATTGCTTCGATGTGGCCTTTTTAACCCCCAGAAATCACACATCGACGGAAACCAAGTTTATTGGAGGTTCCCGCTTAATGGAAAGTGAGGACTAAGAAGAAACATTGTATGGGTTTCATACGATATTATCTTACAATTGGGCCGTGTACTAGGTTCAAGATAAATTAAGTTATTCTTATTACTAAATAATAGCAGATCTAAAACTAACGAATAACTTTTCTATTTAATTTATTTATGAATTTTAATCAAGAAAACCGTAATAATAAATCCGACATTTTATCACGTTTTTATGACGTCACAGTGTGCTTTTTCATACAAATTCCATAGTAATTTCATGTCTTGATGTTTAGTAAAAAGTAAGTGATTTGACTAGTAGGAAACTTACCTATTTATAGTCATTTGATAGATATACGATTCCCAAACCCAGTGTAATTTATGTATGTTATTGAATTTCACCCATAACATACATATTTCTGTTTCACCCAAACTACACATAATTATTAATAATCATAATAATTCATAATTATTCTAATGTTTAATTCGTTTATAATATTAATGTTTAATTAAATTATATTTGTACGCCGACTGGCAGATCACAGCGCTCTAACCTATATATATGTATAACAACCTACTCTACCTGTGTTTCACAAATAAATCAATTTGTAATTTGTAATTTTGTAATTTGTAATTACTAGCTATTATCCAAGTCGAGGCATTAATAGTGTAATTATTAGGTACATTAACATAAGATACGGAACCCTCTCACCAACATAGTCATACACGCTTGGCTCACTATGTAATGGCATTTAATTTATACCAGCGAATGCGAATTATGTCCAATTGTTGGCCAGACGGTATGGTTACCCTCGTGTAGGATGGCCATTTGTCGAATTTTGGGGAGACAATTTTAATAATAGGTTCATGATAATTTATGAGAGGATTATTTTAGTCAATAAAGGGAATAATAGTAAATTGGAATTAAAATTTCTGTTTATGTTACTACTTTTGTGTAGTGTTAGGAATAATACACGTGTGTCATTCCTAATGGGGTGGACACAGGCCACAAGTACTAAAAAGACAACTGGCAGCTGTGTTACAAAATGACAACATGAGGAGAGACAAAAGGCAAAACTTATTTCTAACTGAAATTTCTTCCAGTGGACCTGTGAGAGTGAAAAATTAACGAGGAGAGGGCATATATCGTGTACAAACATACACATGTATTAATACATACATAAAATATCATTTGCTTCCCATTTTCATTGGCTTCGATCCTGATATACTTCTTTTGCTTCCTCTACATTCAATCATCAATTATCAATCGAAAGACATCTCCGATTTGGTCTACGTACGTCCTTCTAGGTCTTCCTCTGCCAGCCCTACCACCTAACCAACCAACCTTCGTTTTATATACTGCTTTCAGAATCCTATTATTCTTCATCCGCTTTGTGTGTCCAAACCAACTTAACATTCCCTTAGGTTCAAAGATTCTTTATTTATTTATTTATTATGGTACACCAACAGCAGTACATACACAAACACACAATATAAAATACACATAGGAAAAGTTCCGGTATGCCTGCCAATTATAGACGCACACAACACTGATAATAAAAAGTATAACTAAAGTTAGCTTAAAAAGAACAATAATTGAAAATAAAATTTAAAAAAGAAAAAACATAAATCGTCTAATACAACACAACAACGTTTAAATGGTATGAAAAATCAAACGAAAACTAAAACTATTGCAGAATAAAACTTAGAGGTAGGTGGTTAAGTACATAATTATTCTCATTAAGACATAAAATAAAGTCACTTACATGAGATTTCAATAAAATAAATACTAATAATGTTCGCTCGCACAGAAAATACATAGTTAACTGCAGGTAATTCGTTTTCGATTGCATTAATTCACATTCACAACTCCCCACACTTAATGTATTTTCACATTAAATTACATTCCCATCATGATCCCTCCAAAAACAACTTAAGGTTGATATTTAATTATAATATATTGAACTAATTTACGTTTAAAGTCATTTAAAGATTCGATAGTTTTTATATGTGAAGGTAAGTTCCGCCCCAATCCCTTCCCAATCTTAATCAGATTTTTTTATTATTTATTTTCTTATAAAAACAATGTTTGTTGCAATCACTGGAATACAGATATCGGTAAAACCGCAAAAGTTTGTCTCGATGCCTGCTCCTCGCACCACGTCACAATGGTTGTTTTATATTTAATAGAAATTACAAGCTATATCTGTAGGTAGGTTAAGTGTAGATATATGTGATATCTATCTTTCTTTTATTAAATTACATTTGTCAGTTACATATACATCATAATCACATACAAGTAATTAAAGTTAATGAATCCGTAGAAGCTACACCCGCATTTCCGCATTTATCGCAATCATCGTCCATCGCAGCTGATTATTGAAAGTTCAGTTATGAGCACTCACAGCCACTCATATTAATTTATTGCAGCTTCGTAATATACTGGCAGTAACGCAGCATAACAAGGAAAGGAGACAATTATTGAGAGTTATTGAGTACAGAAGAGGCAGATGACTGGACACTTAATAATCGCGTTATCGCAAAGATATTTATTTTAATATTTTTTTCTGGAATCCAATTATTTTTTGACCCTATGGAATTGGGTTGGACACGCGACTATTTATTACCTGACTGCGTCGGACGATTACAACGCAGTTTTATTTATTTTTTTATTTATCGTCATTAGTAGTTATCAATATTTTTATAACGAAAAATTCACCTTATGATAGTCAAATTGTAATTAAAAGTTACAATAAGAAACAAACACAAGCAAACGCAAATACACACAGACTCAATTCAAAATAACACCTTTGAAGTACTAATATTTGTTTAGTTGTGTTACTGTTCGAATATACAATGTGCCACTGTGCCACTCCATTCAGCCTATGAACATCGGTTTAATTTCAAGAATTTATCATTAACATATACTGTGTTTGTATGGTAATTGTTCCAGTATCGCTCGTTTCCAGTTTTATTAAACCCAAATGTGTCGTTTACCTTACTGTGTATTAAAGTTAAAGTCATCATCATCATCATCCCATTTTCGTCCCCACTGCTGGGGCACGGGCCTTCCCTATGGATGGATAGGGACATCGGGCCTTAAACCATCACGCGGGCCCAGTGCGGACTGATGGTTATTAACTACTGCTAATGCAGCCGGGACCAACAGCTTAAAGTGCCTTCCGAAGCACGGAGGAGCTCGAGATGAAAACTTTCATGGTCACCCATTCTATGACCGGCCTTTGCGAAAGTTGCTTAACTTCTACAATCGCAGACCGAGCGCGTTTACCGCTGCGCCACCGAGCTCCTCAAAGTTAAAGTAATCAGGTGATAAAAACTAGAAGCTCAAATGTAGCGGCAGCACTGTTGAGGGTTTAAAAATTTTGACAGTTCTCCATTTTGTCTAGCTAAAATTCGGAATAAGTTGCTATAAAACGTAGAACAACCCCGTGTAAGTGGTTGAGCGTTAGGCTCACGATCCGGAGGTCCCGGGTTCGAATGCCTGATTGTACGAAAGTAAGATGATCCGTGCTTCGGAGGGCACGTTAAGCCGTTGGCCCCAGTTACTACTTACCGATGAAAGTAAGTAGTCGTCACATGAGTCATATTATTCCTTATTCTATGACCATGGTGTCCTAGTAATAATCATTTCGGAACAAGTTCTTTAGTATTTTGATAGCATTAAAATAACTCTATGAATGAGTGCCAGGATCGAAGCAAATGGAATACCGTAGCCGTCTGCTTACCCCGGTAGGAAACAGGCGCGAGTTTATGTATCATGTATGTACAGTATTATTTTTATTTAAAAAAAATAAGTAACCACTTTTTTTATTAAAGTCGAGTATGTTAATTATACTCTGTTGTGTGTTTGCTTCATTGAGCATGAATATTGGACTTTTAGATCCCTTATATTCTACCAGCGCTCCCCATTTGTCAGGCCAAGTAGTTCATCATCCGAAATAACTCACAGTAACGGTAAGATCTAATAAGACATACATACATACATAAACTCACGCCTATTTCCCACCGGGGTAAGCAGAGACTATAGAATTCCATTTGCTTCGATCCTGACACACTTCTCTTGCTTCCTCCACATTCATCAATCGCTTCATACACGCACGCCGGTTCAGAGTAGATAGTATTAAACCTTTTCAAAGGACATCTCCAATTTAATAAGATTATTTATATATTAAAAATATACGTAAATATGTATGGGTTCTTATGGCCATACAACATTTTACCGACCAGTGAATAGTAAGTAGCTAGGTACGTACCTACTAACATAGAAATGGACCGAAACGCAGTTCTGTCTGTCCACTTTGAATGTGACATGGTCCCGTAATTAAAATGGATAGTGCTCAGCTTAGTTGGTCGTATGTGTGTTCGCCTTTTACAAAATAGGTGCCTGATATTGGTACCATAGACGTAGCTTTGGGTCTTTACCTACCTGTTCACTAATTTGAATAAACGGGGTGTTAGTGACATCGTAACGAAAACTAAGAATTCAGACCTTGATTCTCAGCTAGCATCAAATGGTTTCCGTCGCAAAAGTACGGAACTGAAAATAATTAAAAAAACACTTTTTTAAACAAATTTTACTTAATTTTCCAACTGGAAAATCCACTTCTAACTCACTCGTTACGATGTCAATAACATCCTGTATTTTTACCAAGAACAAACATTTGTTTTGGGCATATTTTTATACTATAACCCTTTGCGCAGCGTTCAACTGCAAAATCATAATGTTATATTTACTCCCTAAAAATCAGAAAGAGGAAAATTTAGAAAAACTTTTTGTCAATTAAAACTGGCTTTTTTCAATTAATTGCTTTTCTTTTTCGTAACTATTTCGTACGTAAATGATGAATATCAAAAATCAAAACCATACTTGCCCACATGCAAGGGAAATCACGGGTGGTCGCTAACGAATTGTGGCCCTTTATGGCCCCAGAATTGAGCCCCTCTTGTCTTTTATTGATATTTGTCTAGATTGGTTAGAATAGCCCCAGTCTGAGAGCAGACTTATGGTACAAGATTTATAGGGTCATTCACCATTTAACAAATAGAGAACAGTAATAATTGAAGAAGTTTCATACATTGTTTTGCTTTGGTTGTATCAATGTTTCAATGTATTTATTCATTTACAATATAAATTGTATTTGAAATTTTAAATATGTGCCTATGAATTAAAGAATCTAAAAATATAACAATTGAGCATCACATACACACACACATACGTGTAAGAAGTTAGTGGAAGCTGCTGTTATAGCTCCTATGACAGTAGCTTCCGATCCCAAGACACATGATAGTCGTAGGGCTAACATACAAACAAACACACGCATACACACACACACACACACACACACGTATGTACTTGCTTTAAACTTTAAATTTTCGTTTTTACTGTTCTCTGTAAGTATAACAAGTTTTGTAACTTTCTAATTTTTATGGCTATATAACCAAAAGCAATGTAACATTGTCAGTGGAGGGGCGAAGTCTCTACCACAAGTATTTTAATAACTTAAAAGAGACTTCAACCGCTATGTATTAATTATTTTGGTAAATAAAGCATTTTTTCATTTTTCATTTAAAAGAGCATCTAAAAGCAAAGAACTTAAACTGAAAATCAACATTTATAAATATTACGACGAATTTAAAAATAGTACGTATATTACTAATTAAAATCAACGAAACATTAAATTAAAAACAACTTAGTCAATAATTAAAATTCAAAATTAAAAAAAAATTAATAAACATGTACAAAGTCAATTTAAATTCAACATTTTTTTTTTATCGCAGCAAACCTTTGCAATTCTCTTTACAGTACTTTACATTAAACTCACGCCTGTGATCATTAACGGGGTTAACAGAGCCAGTTATTTAAAGTCGAATTAAGTTCTATGATAACATGACATAAGCTCACGACTAAATCCCAATCGGGGCAGTCAGAGGTACATCCATCGCAAGATGAACTAAGTACACACGCGTCACCGAGCTTTCTGTTAGTGACAGACGGTGAGTCGTATCGCCGTCTATAATGGTCGAGTCAACCGTGTTAGGGAAAATAATAACTCATTGGTGCAAATTCGCTACCGGGGTTCGAACTGGCGCTCGTTTAAAAACCAAGCTGATGGCTGATGAACCACACGACGACAGTGACTTCTAAAAATATATCCTATGATCATTGATCTATTACTACTGTAGATAAATAAAATATTATTATTATTATTTGTTTTTTTTTTTTTTTTTACTGTAGATACAGTGTCTCATACAAAAACACACCGAAAAGGTTGTTTGTTAAGCCGGGACGAGTGTGTTACGGTTACACCACCATGCCCTTATACTCATCATCACCAGCCCATTAACGTCCCCACTGCTGGGGCACGGGCCTTCACTATGGATGGATAGGGAGATCGGGCCTTAAACCATCACGCGGGCCCAGTGCGGATTGATGGTTATTAACGACTGCTAATGCAGCCGGGACCAACGGCTTAACGTGCCTTCCGAAGCACGAAGGAGCTCGAGATGAAAACTTTTTGTGGTCACCCATCCTATGACCGGCCTTTGCGAAAGTTGCTTAACTTCAACAATCGCAGATCGAGCGCGTTTACCGCTGCGTAATGCTCTTATCCTAATTAGTAAGAATATATATCGAAACATCTCCCACGGACATTATTAGGAAGTATAGCATCATAATGCAGTAGTTTTAGGCGGATGAGACGTTCGTTATGTAAAAATTGACGATTCAAAGTGTAACTATGTTACACTGTGTGTGGAACTATGTTACCTACTGAATAAAGATATTTTTGAATTTGAATGTTAACTCTAGTGCAATTAATTTCAAGTGTACCAAGTGTAGGTATTCATTTCAAGTGTGTGTGCGTGTGCGTGCGTGCGTGTGTGTGTGTGTGTGTGTTTTATATTTTCCTGTTTGTGCAATAAAGTATTTGTTATGTTGTCGTTATGTGTACCTAAATATACCGTATATGCCTCGAAATTAATTAAACAGCTCATTGCTTGATTGGAATATTGAAACATTTAATTTAGTATCGAGTTGATTGAGAATTGATTTGAGTTTGCCCCCAATTTGGCAGTGTAGTCGGGTTGTTTTGGGTACAATCTGCGAATACTAAACGGAGTCCTAATTTATGTCTTCAGTCCGCGATATTGATTGAGCACATAAAGAAAATGGGTTAGAGATTTACTTAGTGATGATAACTTGAAAACCAACTCAATTTCAGCATTATCTATAGTACTATATCATTTATATATACCTGCGTTGCAACTTCATGACGGAAGTGATGTAACTTCATTTTATTTTCCGAGAAATTGATCAAATATATATATATATATATATATATAACGACCCCCGTGGTCCAGTGGTTGGGCGTTGGGCTCGCAATCCGGATTCGATTCCCGCTGGGGACACATCACAAAAATTACTTTATGATCCCTAGCTTGGTTAGGGCATTACAGGCTGATCACCTGATTGTCCGAAAGTAAGATGATGATCCGTGCTTCGGAAGGCACGTTAAGCCGTCGGTCCCGGTTACTACCTACTGATGTAAGTAATTAATTAGTTACATGAGCCATGTAACACCACTAATTCATCACTAATTTCTAAATTCGCGGCAAGGACATGCCGGACAGGAAAACCTATAGGTAGTTAAAAAAAAAGGTTTTTACTTTTTTAACACCGAGATTGTCTTGATGATAAGCTCATTAGGTAAAAAATTGAGTCAGCCGCTCCTTTGAATACACAAAAATCTAGAATATAATAACAAGAATAAGAAAAGGGACATCTGTCTTCATAAAATTTGCATTTATATCAAGATCTAGATTCCGCGACCTTCAAAAGGTTGTTGGCTCAAAGAAAATTATATTGTAAAGGCAATATTATATTTATATTAAGGGTAAGGATCCCTTGAGCGAACTTAGAGAAGAAAAAAATCTAAAACATAGCATCACTCCTTTTTTGAAATATTTCCGTCGCGTTGCCAATATTAGCTGACTTTTAAACCTTGATAATTAGGCCGCATTAATATTCAACACGATTCGCAGACCAAAATAAACAAATGTAATAATATAAACTTTTGTATATCTTCTTGAGTTTTGAAGATATGTTGTTATTCTCATCACACTCCTCGTAGGAAATTGCGGATTATGTCTTTATTACGTGGTTTTTTTCGCGTTTACAATCTAGGATCATACGATACGATACCGACCCCGCTGCGTGGTCGACGATTTCCCTAAATCAACGCTTATCGCTATCGACCCACTAGAGTCGATTTATTCTTTCAAATATACTTCCTCTCAGACGACGCCCTGAGCCGTGGTTCGCGCCCAACTGGGCACCCTCAGGCCTGTTGTTTTAAATTTTGTACCGGGTGAGAGCCCTCAGCGCTCCCCATTTGTCCGGCCAAGTAGTTAATGCCATCTGTAGCAAATCTACAATAAGTCACGTCAAAAAAAAGCAATCTAAGATATAGAAATACGGCGAACATAATTTTATTAGGATATTTTCATGTTGGAAGCAAAATCGTTCTTGTGAAACCCTACTATTAAAACTATAGAAGTCTCATACAAACTTTTCCCCTTTTTACCTCCTTAAAGACTGAATTTTGCTAAATCCCTTCCCAGTGAGCACCTACGTCCTAAAAGGATGCATAGTTTGAGAGTCCTAGCGTGAGGTCTATTGTCCTATTTTTCCCTAAAAAGTAGCATGGAGATGAATGCTACACCGACAAGAGCGTGGCTTTTAAATTAGTGATAAGCTTCTTAAATCTTAAAATATTTGCCACAAATCGTCGCTGACGAATCTGAGTTGCACCTTTTGCTATTTTTTTCTTTGTCAATAAGACACAAATTATTTTAGCAAAGAATTGGAGATACGTCAGTTTGCAAAGCCAGCCACGAAATGGGATTAACTATTTAGCTAAGGGTTTTATGCTGACGATTTGTCTATAATATGTAAGTAATTAAAAAATTAAATTAATTAACAAAGTCAACCTCGCGGGCGATCGTTAAAGAAATTATCAATTTTATAACAAGATTATCATAGCTCCTACCAAGGTTGTGCGTGAGATTACAATCATAATTACTTAATAACTTAATACCCAACGTAAATTAAAAGTAACGAGATTAGCTTCAACAAGATGGTTATAACGATCTTTTTAATGAGTTTTATGAATTTACTAAAATTAGACCACCGTGGCCTTACAAGAAAGACCAATCTAGACCAAACTAGGAGTCACTGTGGTCTTGTGCGTAAGGGTGTGTGTGGGTGTGTCGAACGGTGAACGCCGGTACCGAAATTTCATTATAGACGGAGATACAGCTCACCACTCATCACGTTGGACTAACAGAAAGCTCGGTGAGGTGTGGATACTTAGTGCATCTTGCGATGGATGTACCTCTGATAAACTCTATTCGGATATAGTCGTGAGCATACAAAAATCGTCTACTTCTATCGTGTGGGTTGTGAGGTGGATGACCAGTCTCCTAAGTGATCGCCTTCGATCGAACGGCCTCCGTGATCCAGTGGTTGAGTGTTCTGCTTCCGATCCGGAAGTCCCGGGTTCGAATCCCGGTGGGGACAAAAACCGTAGTAACTATATTAATATCTTATTTTAATGGAGATAGTATTTTTTCAATTTATTGCGAATCGCAAAGTCATACCTATCCAATTGATGAAATATCGTATTCAAATCAGTATAGGATGCACTCTGGATCAGGGATGATGTAATCATCCACCATTGCGTCCAGTCATGTGCCATATATACAGATCCTTGAATAACCTCCTCCCCTCTGCTACATGCTCGATTTGCTGCATCCATAGAATCTATGGTCTTCCTCTGGCACGTAAACTCCCAAATCTCAATCTGAGTCCCAAATCCGAATCGGGATCGCATCACGTGACTAAAGAAAACCAGAATTCTCTCCTGGCACGTGGTAAGCAGGCGCTTGACCTTCAACTCTTTGAGAATGAAGACATCGTTTCGCCAACACACCATCACTCTGTACAGGCAGACCGTTTTGCATTGACTGACTCTTTGTCTTGCTGTATTCAGATGACGTATGCGCCCGAGACAAGAATAGCAATATCAATATACTACAGATTTTACCTAATAACACGAAAAAGACAAGAGCTATTTATACATTTGTTAACGTTCTGCCTTGTGGCTTTTATTATACGCCCGTTTTTTTCTTATTTATTACTCGGCGGTCGTGAGTTTCATTCCCCTGGGACCTATGAAAAGCTATTCCAAGGCCCATAAAAAGGATTTTTTGAACAATTCGACCCGAAGTTAACCTTAAATTCTTAGATAAAAGAATCAAGTTTAATTTTGTCCACTTCGGAACACAAAATGTCTTTATTTAAAACGGTTTCTAACTCGTAATTGAGTCGTAAAATAAGTGTTAAAACTCACATCAAAATACCGAAATTTACATCAAACGACAGAGTTTTAGTATCATTGTACAAAATCAGAAGGTATTCGAATAAAAAAGTGTCAGAAAAAAAGCGATTGGAACGAATAATATTTCTTAACCTAACAACAGAACAACGAAAATCGCGCCGCCGCCATTTTTGATTTTTTTTCTTAATTCTCGACTGGCAGGCGTCAATGGCATCTCATTATTATTCCACAAAATAATGATTCGACCGATTTTAAAGGTCTCGATTATCTGGCTTTCCGGGAACGATCAAGATTATAACCGGCGCTTTGTTAAAAGTGGATTCGGGATCAGAGATTGGGAACACCTGGTGTGGGTTAACTAGTGTTGTACGCGTTGTCGATGTCGAGATATCGATGGAGAGGTAAAATTAAATTTATTTTCACGAAATAGTCTCGATTTATAATAGTGAGAGTCATAGTGTTGGTATTTTTATTGTCTTGTTTTGTAATTGTTTTTTTTTTGTTGATATAATCAATGATTTCCAATTCAACGGTAATTGCGGTAACTGCAAGTTGTCTTTGATTACTTGTCCTCTGCCCGCTCCAATAGGGATTACGGGCGTGAATTTATGTATGTACGTATGAAAATAACTTGGGAATTTCATAGACACCATTACAAATTAAGTCTATCCAAGCTCGACTATTAAAACCATCTCATTTAGTATTCAGAACTCACTTTTATTACTCGTCATAATGCCTTTTTATTGGTATATTAATTGCGGTTGTATTGTCTCTCTGTAATTGCATTATCTTGGTATTTGTAGAAAGCAGGAAATATTTACCACTGTCCATTGTTACAGATAACAATAGAAATTTTACATACCAAACAGGACTGGGTCTTTGTTAAAAATTAAATTATATATTTGGTTTCTAAGGTTGTTAGTGAACGAATTGTTTTAGTTTTCAACTCTGGTTTTTGAACTAGACGTAAGCTCATGACTGTATCCAATTGGAGTAGGCAGAGATTGCATCCTTTTTTTTACGTTGGCAAACACCGTCCGGGGGGATGAAAGAAAGAAAGAAAATATTTATTCGGCATACTTAACACTAATTAACAAAAAAATAATAATAATTATACATAGTGCCGAAACGGCTTCAGCTCAGCAAATGTCACGGCCTAGCTGTAGCCAGACTATGACGCTGATTTTCAGCTGCAGCCGGTTGGGGAATCAAAAAACAGTAAAACAAAAAGAACTAGGCTCTAAAGTCTAAGCACATAATTACGTACGTATGACGTGGTTATGTGAGTCTATCCCGGGTGCATACCGTAATAATAAGTCCGACATTTTATCACGTTTTTTTTATAACATCTCAGTGTGCTTTTTCATACAAATTCCATAGTCTTCTTTGTGAGTCGATGGCGATCGATACTAAATTTTTGCTGAACAATAATTGGCCACGCTTACGGCATTGTCAGTGGCTTCGTAAAGGTCTTTAATAGTGCAGGTGTTAGGGCACTTAGGATAGCACAAAAGGTGAGTCATAGTTTGTGGTGATAGTCCACAACAATTCCATAGTAATTTTGTGATTTGACGTTTAGTAAAAAGTAATTGATTTGACTAGTTGGAAATTAGCCTACTTATCGATATTTATAATCTAGTCGATAAATGACGAGCATCACTAGCCTACTAGCAAGCGGGTCGTAAAACTGCATCAAAGGAATGCCTTTCTCTAGTTCAGTCTATGGATCCGTGTAATGTGCGTTCATGCTATTGATTATTGTAAAACAAACTTCTAGTTCAGTACAATTAGTGTCTATATTTAAATATTGATATCGTTATACAAATTGAAATCAGAAAGCAGAATCATTTATTCAACGTAATTATCATGAATAAACTTGTTGAAGGTCAATGTAACATTTTTGAATTTACGTCATTTCGCAAGGTGTTATGGTTGAGGAGAAGAAATGACAAGAAACTGCAACAGCAACACATCTTTTAAATCAATGACCCTATTGTGTATTTTCTTCAAACGTGATACTGGCAGAATTGTGACCACACAGAAGCCATTCATCAAGAATTGAATTGAATTGAATTAAATCAATGAGGGTATACATTACAAGTTATTTAATAACTAGAGGAACACATTTAATACCAGACATTTTCGTCATTTAGGTAATCATTAATCTTATAATAAGCTTTTTTATATAAAGTAAGCTTCACATGAGGTTAAAATGTATTTTCAGACAAATTCAAAATTGAAATTCATTGAAAATTATAAAAACAATATGTTCTATTTATTCTTTATTTAATGTTTTAATGTATATCATTTTGACAATACACACCGCTGTACTTGGGTTTCAAAGGCCGTATCGAAGCTACTTGACAACCTAGTCAAATGAGATAGTTTTTACGAAACGTCAAAACGAAATATTTCTTTGGAGTTTGTATGGAAATAATGTCTTGTGACGAAATCAATAAAAGCGGTCAAACGTCGTACTCATTGTTGACCAATTCATCTAAGAAAGCAATGTTGCTATTTGACATTTCTTTGCATTGCGCACTTTCTTTTATATGCGTAAATGTCAAATTGAAATATTGCTTTTTGAGATGAATTGCTCCGATGTGGCCATTTTAACCCTCCAGTTGTCCAAACTGATCACCGAATGTAAAGGTCGACCATCTGTGTAAAATACATTCGTAAACATTTATTCAAGTAAACACTCAATATTTACCGGTATATTGACCTATCGCGAATCGCGACAATTTGTTATCGTAACCAAAGAGAATTCTGTATTATTATGGAATAATGCAAACCACAATACATATTTCACCTCATTGTTAGCGCTGCGAATTGTCAAGGTAAAACCATAACTAATCCAAAATATTGACCACAACGTTCAAACACCACCCACAGTGCAAACCGACAAAAAAAGGCAAGCTAGAGTATTGCTTTGTGCAGAGGATTCCGTATTATTTTGTGAAGTTAGAAATAAGTACGTGTAATGCGACAAAAAATAGAAATCAAAAAGAACGGTATAATGTGTGGCCTTATAGCATAGAGATATAGACACTTTTTGCTCGGCACCAATTCGTATAGGTGGCGAGTTAGATTTAACTCATACCTAAACAGCCTATATACATCCCACTGCAGGGCACAGGCCTCCCCTTAATCAGGTGGAGGTGTTTTAACGGCTAATAGCCGGGACCAACGGCTTAACGTGCCCTCCGAAGTACGGAATCATCTTACTTTTTCGGACAATCTGGTGATTCAAGCTTGAAAAGTCCTTACCAAACAAAGGCCAGTCTCACAAAGTGATTTCGACAATGTTCCCATCGGGAATCGAACCCGGACCTCTATCCAGATCGTGAGCCTAACGTTCTAACCACTAGACCGCGGAGGCTGATTTAACTCATGGTGGGGATAATAAGCAATTAAACTCATAAGTCCGATTTTCAAAAACAAATACATACATACATAAACTCACGCCCGTAATCCCCAATGGGGTGGGCAGAGCCACAAGTAATCAAAGACAACTTGCAGCCACTGTTGATACGAAGTCCAAAGATGGATATGATGAACCTTGTGGTGATAAGGGATCAGCCTATCGCCCATAACATTAGTCCATCATGTTAGAGGACACAATCCCTCTGAAACACAAAAACCACCACCACCAAAATAAAAATAAATAATTACAAAAGACTCTTAACTAGGTCCATCGCAAATGGCGGCCTTATCGCTTAAAGCGATTTCGTCCAGACAACCATAAGGCGAGGAAAAATGTAAAAATTGAAATTGAAAGATTTTCCTTTAAATTTAAATCCCATTGTTTAACTATTGTGTCTGGAAATCTCGGTCTTAGGAGGTTAAACCAAACATATGTTTTATATTTGTATTTTCAATCCAATCGAGAACTGGCGGTTTACCGGGTGAGAGCCTTCAGCGACCGGGTGAGAGCCTTCAGCGCTCCCCATTTGTCCGGCCAAGTAGTTAATGCCATCTGCGGCAAATCTACAATAAGTCACGTCAAAAAAAAAGAAAAGAGAACTGGCGGTCTAAAACGGCCACATTGAAGCAATTCATATAAAAAGCAATATTGTAATTTGACATTTGCGCATGTAAAAGTAAGTGTGCATTGTCAACAACAACATTGTTTCAATTTGACCTTTTTAAACCCCCAGGTCTCTTTTATAAACAGAACTTTATCCAAGGTTTTAAATATTTACATTTCCTATGACATTTAAGTTACGGGACCCTAAAAACCTCACAAAACATAATTTAATTTTACCGTGAACAGCATTGTACTTTGGAAGTTTAAATTCTTTTAACCCGTATATTTTATGGTTAATTAAGACAAACTTTGAGGTTTGCAGTTAACCAGAAGTGGGTCAAAATGTATGCTTCGTGAAATATGGGGCGTTGTAGGGTTAAGACACTTTCCATGTACGCTTATGTTCCTTGGGAACTTTTGAAATTGTATGTAAATTGTGTGTATGTAACACATACGTGTATGAAATCGCGCTCATTTTTCTCTCTAATATCTCTAATATAACAGTATATGTGTTTTCGATGGATCTACAGTCATGAGCAATATAATGTACCCACTTTAGGATTCTGTCGCACTAACATATTTAACATTTAGTGAGACTTACAGTTCAAATTGTCAAAAAGTTAATGTGACATGGTACCAAAGTGTATACATATTAATGCTCGTGACCGTACCTCTGACTACTCCGATGGGGATATAGCGGCGAGTTTCTGTTATCCCTATCAGGGTGAGCAGAGCCGCAACTCTACAATCAACCAGAAGACAACTTGCAGCCACTTTTAATATACATTGTTTTAAGTTTACGCGGTCGCGGTCGGTTTGGTGGTCTCATCATTCATCCCGTGATCATAGCACTTGCAACAGTGTCGAAATATCGGGAGTCTCACATCCCTGCTTTAAACGCGGTAAGAACCCGTTATTATGTGTTTCACTTTAACACGTTTAAAGGCTATAGTAACATACATATTTTATATAATTGTAATCGCTACAGAAAGAGGGAGCGCGCGAACAGGCTCTCTCACTCCCACATACGCTTTAGACAGCACGGAAATGATTGAAGTAGGTGAACATACACCCCCCCTTCCTAACCCTCCGCCTTCTTCTTCAGAAGTTTATAGTATACCTACTCTTTGAGGAGGTCGGTGGCACAGCGGTAAACGCGCTCGGTCTGCGATTGTTGAAGTTAAGCAACTTTCGCAAAGGCCGATCATAATGGGTGACCACAGAAAAAGTTTTCATCTCGAGCTCCTCCGTGCTTCGGAAGGCACGTTAAGCCGTTGGTCCCGGCTGCATTAGCAGTCGTTAATAACCACCAATCCGCACTGGGCCCGTGTGGTGGTTTAAGGCCCGATCTGTACCCATCCATAGGGAAGGCCCGTGCCCCAGCAGTGGGGACGTTAATGGGCTGGTGATGATGACTCTTTGGCAACTAAGGTTTTTAAGTCCCATGTAATAGTCTTAAAACTCCTAAAAACCTCATGGTCTCAATTAATATGATCCAAACATTAATAATGAATATACCCATAATTGAGTGGATTTATTTACGTAATCTTCTTCTATCGTGTGGGTTGTGAGGTGAATTACCAACCTCATCAACCCTGGTGTCAGGGTTATTATTGAGCCGCCAAAGGCCCCTGACATGGCTCATGTAACGACTACTTAGTAACCGGGACCAACGGCTTAACGTGCCTTCCGAAGCACGGATTATCTTACTTTTTGAACAATCAGGTGATCAGCCTGTAATGTCCTAACCAAACTAGGGATCACAAAGTGATTCTTGTGATATGTCCCCACCGGGATTCGCACCCGGGACCTCCAGATCGTGACCCCAACGCTCAACCACTGGACCACAGAATCCGTTAACTACACGAAAAAACGATACGACACGAGCCGATATAGTGACTAAGATTGGACACGTAGAGCGGGAAGGATAATAGAATTGCGAAAGCTGTATATAAAGCGAAAGTTGATGGTAGGGCTGGCAGAGGAAGACCTAGAAGGACTTACACTCACCAAATTGGAGATGTCCTTAGAAAAGGTTTAGTACGATCTACTCTGAACCGGCGTGCGTGTATGAAACGATTGATGAATGTTGAGGAAGCAAGGGAAGTGTGTCAGGACCGAAGAAAATGGAATTCTATAGTCTCTGCTTACCCCGGTGGGAAATAGGCGTGAGTTTATGTATGTATGTAACAATTATAAAAAAAATATCCGTTCGTCTGTCTTGTGTTAGTCGATTTTTTTTTGTTGACCCTGTTCTGTATACAACATTGTTTACAACATGTAGGTATACAAAACTGTTAAAAAAAATAATTCGAACATGCCCGGACAGACCTGCTGAAAAGTGTTGTTTTTTCGCTTCCAACCCGGCATAGAAGCGAACATTAAACATTGTAATATTTATATTTATACAACCTCTTCAAATTACCTCGAGTATTTATTCAAATTGTTTTTTTTTTTTTAACAAATCGCTGTGAAACTCTGTGATATTTACATTTTATCAACAACACGCGATATATGAATCAATACTTGCTGAATGTAATCACAGACAGTTTATCATGTTCAGCTAGGGTTGCCACTTTACTTTAACAGAAATATAGTACTTTTTTGACTAAGACTAAATTAAAACTAGTATCTGCAGATTTTAAAAAAGGCAAGAAAATTAATGCTTTTGAAATAAAAATTAAATCAACTTTTTTCTGTTACCTACCTGCATATTTTTATCCAAATTAATATTTTAAATATGTTATTTTACACAGACGCAAAATGACAAATAATTATTTGCGTGTAGCAGAATATTTTACCAAATGCGGGTTACATAACTTGAGTTTTTTTAATGTCAAACAGTATAAAAATGGAAATGGAATAAAATTCACTCTACAGTGATAAAAAAAAACCTTTTAAAATCTTATCTATCCTATCCGATCCCACTGCTGGGCAAAGGCCTCCCCTTGATTTTTCCACTCCTCTCGACTTTGCGTGATCTCCGGACAATCCTCCGATAAGCATCTTTTAAAATAATAAGTAAAAAAAATAAAGAAAAATTTTTCATCTCGAGCTCCTCCGTGCTTCGGAAGGCACGTTAAGCCGTTGGTCCCGGCTACATTAGCAGTCGTTAATAACCAACAATCCGCACTGGGCCCCCGTTTGGTGGTTTAAGGCCCGATCTCCCTATTCCATCCATAGGGAAGGCCCGTGCCCCAGCAGTGGGGACGTTAATGGGCTGATGATGGTGATGGAAGTATTATTGCATTACACAACAGATAACATTTTTTATTTTTATTTTAGTTATAGACAGCGATACGGCTCACCACCTATCACGTTGGTCTAACAGAAGACTTTGTGAGGTGTGGGTTTTTAGTTCATCTCACTACCCCAATTGGGATATAGCCGTGTATTTGTACACAACAAAAGTGTTTGTTTGTCAAAAAGAATTTGTTAGAAATGGTTTTATAAAAATAAATTAGAAAGATAAAATAGTAATTTGAATAAATACACATAACGAATACGTCCCACTGTTGGGCACAGGCCTCCCCTCACTCAACCGGAGGGGGTATGGAGCATACTCCACCACGCTGCTCCACTGCGGGTTGGTGGAGGTGTTTTTACGGCTAATAGCCGGGACCAACGGCTTAACGACACACACACAATACACATACGACAATTTAATTAAAGGGTAGTGTGGGTGGCAACCCTATTTGAAGCAATATTTATGAGCGCTAGCTTTTATTGATTAGTTATGACCTGTCCTGCATAACAAATACAGGTTAAAAAAGGCATTGACGACAAGACATAGCGACTGTATAAACGTATAATTTGCTTTTACCCCCCTCCCCTCCCCCCCCCCCCCCCCTTCACCCCCCGTTTAATGATAAGTATGTATGGCGTCCTAATGTCATTGTAATCACAATTGACATTTCGTAGGGTTGGTCATCTTTGAATAGATATGGCTATACATTAATTATGAGCTTTTAAGTTATTTTTATTTGATAGCATAAAAATAATCCTTCCTTTGTTCTTTTTTGGGTAACCGGACCTATAATAATAATAATAATAATAATAATAATAATAACCAGTTTGGGGCCTACAATAGGTTCGATCGCAGTGTAGTGGCCGACCAATTCTTCCAAAGGCGAAGGTGATGGAGAATAATTAAAATAGTCAGGCGTTCAGCTATGAAGTAATCTTCCACTTAATTCGCTTGGAATGCGATCTTCAAAGACGCTTGTATTACGCGTCGGGTGTCATGTTGGCTTCGGCCCCACGCACGCCTTCCAAAAGTCCGGGCCTCCATAGGCCCGAGATATGAAAAAGACATACAATAATAATAATAAAAAAGTTTATTTAGGTAAAAAATCTACGACTCACATATACATTTACAACATTCAAATATACACACATTAATATTAATATTTAGTTGGAAAACATAAAGGTATATGGGTGCCGCAGTTTACCAAAAAAGCCAGGGTTCAGTGAAAATTTACCTAGAGGGCAACACTGATTTTCAACCCACGCCGATCGGTGCAACGCGAGTACCCGCACAATAAATTTTAAAAAATAAATAAAGAGTACAAAAAAAACGACTTAGTGTTACACATGGAAAGCAGAAACAAATCAATAAAAGAAAGAAATATTACACTAAAAGAAGGATCTATAATTGAGTAGTGGAAGCAGTGTGTAGCTATGGTGCATGTGATGTGAGTGCGATAATTAAATAAACGTCATAATGGTGCTAATTCCTGTAAATACCATCTAATTTTATTTTAAGTTATATCTGTCATTTTCTTATCCGCCGAAAAGGAAAGGGACGGGTAATCGACAAGCATAAAATTTATGGAACACACGTCAATTTTAAGCACAAATCTAAACCAACCAATAAATTTTAGTGGACGAGCAAACCTACCTAGGTTTAGTAATAGACAGCCGCTTTAAATGGGTTCCACATATAAATAAAGTATGCAACAAATTAAGGGCTATACTTGCAAAGTTCTGCATTATCAGGTACAAAATTCCCTACCCCATACTACTATCACTTTATAAGGCTTTAGCTGAATCAATAATTCAGTACGGATTGAGTAGTTATAGTAGAACTTGTAAATCGCATCTGTATCTCATCCATGAACTACAGCTAAGAATTCTAAAGAATATCGTGCCTCCCAAAATAAAACTCGAATTTAATAACGATTATAATAAACTATTCAAATTTTGTGGAATTCTGCCCATCCAAGAAAAAATTAAACATACCTTGCTTGTGGAACAATTCTTCAACATAGACCTACAAAAACCTACGGTATATAAACGACTTCTAAGAAGTGCTAATAAACCTAAATTTATCGTTCCTAAAACATACAATACGTATGGTGAACGTCAAAATAAATACATTATTCCTAAACTAATGAACGATCTACCTAAAAGCTTAAAGGATGAAATAAATACTACAAATATTAAACATAAAATTAAAACACATTTCCTAAAACATCTAACATATTAATATAATTCAACTGCCCACTAATAATCTGCTAACATAGTCCAAATAAATTAATAACCGATATAACAATAAATAATCCAAACTAACAATACAATTACTAGAAATTACTTTAATTTACCTCTTTGAATGAACACTCTGTAGTTGAAATCCAAGGCAGGTACCTACTGTCAGTCACTCAATAACAAACTCGTCAGTAAGTATTTATTTATAGTTATGTCGTGTGAGGTTCAACTTGTTTAGCAAGCGGTAACGAGCGAACTACCTACTTCTTCACTACCGTGTGTATCCATCTAGTATATCTTTATTGTATCTACCTACAAAATGTAAAAACAGACGATGAGTTGCGGTGTACAGAAAAATCTGTCTATAGGTTTATGAGACACCGTTTTTTGATTGTAAAATGTTTATTATTACTTTTAATAAAAAAAAAAAAAAAAACCGTCTAAAAATTTTACATCCGTCAATAACCCGACAAAGTTAAGTAGACAGCACGTCAAACGGAATGCATACCAGCGACGTACCTTTTGATTCGCCCGGGTTATTTATTCATTTACTCATTCTTCCTAAAATTAAGAGCTGTGAATCATCCGTCCCTTTCCTTTTCGACGGATACGAAAATGACGGATATAACCTAAAATAAAATTAGGCGGTGTCTGCAGGAATCGGGGCCAATATACATATAATATTTTATAATCATAATAGACAAAACGAAACGGACATCCAGGAACACCCAGATGTGATCTAAAGAGGCAGCAACCGCTATCCCAAGTACAAACCTCTAACTTCAGAAGGACCATAAGAAAACGGGAAATGAAAATCAGACCACTGTCCTGTAATGGTTGAGCATTCAGCAGGGTAGAATACAATAACGGCGTTGGGCTCACGATCCGGAGGTCCCGGGATCGAATCCCGGTGGGGACATACCACAAAAATCACTTTATGGTCCCTATTATATAGTTTGGTTACGTAACGACTACTAACTTGCATCAATAAGTAGTAACCGGGACCAACGGCTTAACGTGCCTTCCGAAGCACGGATCATCTTACTTTCGGACAATCAGGTGATCAGCCTGTAATTTCCTAACCAATTTAGGGATCACAAAGTGATTTTTGTGATACGTCCCCACCGGGATTTGCACGCGGGACCTCCGGCCCGTTAGCCCACCGCTCAACTACTGGACCACGGAGGCAACTTAAATATTAGAAGATTATTAGTAATGTATTCCGCTTGTTTACAAGCAACGTAAAAACGTAAAACGATTCGAATCGTTATCCATTCGTCTTGTTTTACGGTTACGTTTTAGCAAACAGCACTTAGACACGAAACGGCAAAAGACGAATTAGATAATCACAAAGCCTAACAACGGAATCAATTAGTATGACTCAATGACAGATATGGATTTAGACATCATGCGACTACTGAGGAATACAAATCTTGAAAAGCAATTGCCGTTTAGCAATAAGCCCGCCTGTTTCTACCTGTCCTATATGTTATTTGTACAATAAAGAATTATTGATTGAAAAGCAGAGGCGGATAGATTAGATTAGATTCATTTATTTCACATTTAGTTATACGACACATTTTAGAGACAATATAAACGGTAACAACATAAACATGATCATCGATAATAAAAGAATGTCAACAAAGAAGATAATAAATTAAATAAATATGCGTGCGAGTCAATATTACAAGGGGCAAGTCACAGGGACAGTAACCTGGAACCTGACAGAGGGCAGCAGTAACTGTCAATACTATTCAGAGGCGGCGGACAGGAGTCCTAGAACGGCTTTGAAATAGACTACTCTGGGCGTCATCCCACTCGCGTACTGCGGGGTAAAAGTCCGGAGGGAAACCACTGCCCTATTTTTCCCTAAAAAAGTAGCATGGAGAATGCTACCCTGACAAGAGCGTCGCTCTTAAATTAGTGTTGATTGAAAAGCGTGAATTTTGGCTATTCAGTAAATATTTCGAATATATTTTCTCTTATTAATTCGCATATTATAATACATTTAAACCTTCCTCTTAACTCACTCCATACAACGGGTAAAAACCGTATGAAAATCCGTCCATTATTTTTTGAATTTATCATGTTTAGAACGACTGACGTGAGGAAATTTGTTTTATTATATTTAGTAATTTGAGATTTTTTTTATATCTAACAAAAAGTATGTTTTTCATTTCTACATACAAAATACACAAAGAGTAAGTGACATCATAACGAATACAGAGGGGGATGATTCAGACCATGATTCTGAGGTAATATCGAGTGGAATAAGATGAACCGTGCTTCGGAAGGCACGTTAAGCCGTTGATCCCGGTTACTACTTACGGAAGTAAGCTCAATAATAACCCAGACACCAGGGTTGATGAGGTTGATACTCCACACAGCTCACACGATAGAAGAAGAAGAAGATTAGAGTGGAATTTTCCGTTTCGTTACGGCCCTCAACGCTCTCTACTTCTGTTTCTTCCTGTTTTCTTTTCTAAGAAAACGGTGGCCATAATGTTTCCTGTGACCTCACAAGTCCTAATTCCATATCTGTGCTGTCGTTAGATTACTGAATTAGAATACAAATTGTATCCGCAGCCATTTCATGCTTTATGCGCCCATTTTGAATAAATTACTCTTCTTTCTGATTAACAATGTTTATGCGAATGGTTTGAAGTGCACGATTCGGCTTTAAACTGTCGACGGAAAATGGAAACATACATACGGTTACGAGCATGAATATGTATACACTTTGGTACCATGTCACATTAACTTTTTGACAAATTGAACTGTAAGTCTCACTAAATGTCAAATATGCTAATGCGACAGAGTCCTAAAGTGGGTACATTATATTGCTCATGACTGTACATAACGTACAGTTGATATCAAGTGAAATATTCTTTTAGAAAATTCATGAAAATTGTAGTAATTTCTGATTATTATTTTCAGTGTCATACTTTCGCGACGAAAAATTCCACCTGGGGGGTTGAAATGGCCACATCAGAGCAATTCATCTAAGAAAGCAATATTGCAATTTGACATTTGCGCAAACAAAATTAAGTGGGCGATGCAAACAAATGTCAAATAGCAATATTGCTGTCTCATGGTCTGCATCATCTCTCAAAGTTTTCGTTACAATTTCATTAACTTAAGTAACATTAATACAAATTAACTTAAATTAAGAGTATATAGGGATACTCATAAAACAAAAATACAAAAAGTCACAGCAGCCGGCCTTGTTCACATAGCAATTTATTCCTGGCAACCTTATAAGAAACTGCAATCCCTAATACCTTATTTAGTTTTACAAAAACCGTTTTATTAATTATAAAAAATCGTACACAGTAACAGTCTTCAGGTTATGTTAGCGGACTATGTAGAAACGCAGATAATGAATGTAGGATATGAAGTAAAAAAATATATCTTTTATTTTCAAGAAACAAATTCCTCTTATATTCCGACGACAATCGAACAATGAACAAACATTTTATATTTTTTTTAAATTTCCATCCTAAATTCATACCATAAACAACCAAATCCCTATTCATTATCCTTCCATGGTATTCTCTCTTACTTTCTACTCACTTCCTACATGAATACTGCAATTCGTTTTTTAAAATAAAACTTTAATCTGCGGGTTCGCAACTAGCGCTAGTTGCGAGTCTCGCAAACTGTACTCATATAAAACGACTGTGATGCAAATTGATGTTCATGCCGGTGTTAGAGGTTCAATTTTATTATCTGCGCTGCAATATTGTGTTGCAGTAGCTTTTTCCTTTGACAGTCATAATATTGGTTCGCGCTTGTTGATTGGAAATTATCAACAAAGCAAAGCAAGTTTAGGCTTGTATACCCGGAATCTTCTCTTCTCTCGTGTGGGTTGTGAGGTGGATTATCAACCTCATCAACCCTGGTGTCAGGGTTACTATTGAGCCGCCGAAGGGCCCTGATATGACTCATGTAACGACTACTTACTTACATCAGTAAGTAGTTACTGGCACCAACGGCTTAACGTGCCTTCCGAAGCACGGATCATCTTACTTTCGGACTATCAGGTGATCATCCTGTAATGTCCTAACCAAACAAGGGATCACAAAGTATTTTTTGTGATATTTCCCTACCGGGATTCGAACCCGGGACCTCCGGATCGTGAGCCTAACGCTCTTAGGCGGACAAGGGCGTGGCTGTTAAACTGATGATGATGATGAATTATTATAGATAAAATCTTCTACGTAGTCATAAAAAACATTGAAATACTAAAAGAAATGGCTTAGTACTGCCAAAGAATCAGAATCATTTATCCAACATAATTATCATAGATAAACTTGTTGAAGATCAATACAACATTTTTGAATTTACGTCATTTCGCAAGGTGTTATGGCTGAGGAGATGAAATGACAAGAAACTGTAACAGCAACACATCTTTTAAATCAATGTAGGTATAATATACATTACAAGTTATTTAATAACTAGAGAAACACATTTATCATTTAGGTAATCATTAATCTTATAATAAGCTTTTATACATAAAGTAGCAATAACTGTCAGTACTATTCAGGGGCGGAGGATAGGAGTCCTAGTATGGCTTTGTAATAGACTACTCTGGGCGCCATCCCACTTGCGTCAGACAGAGTACTGCGGGGCGGAAGGCAAGAGGGAAACCACTGCCCTATTTTTCCCAAAGAAAGTAGCATGGAAAATGCTGCATCGACAAGAGCGTGGCTCTGAAATTGATGATGATGATGACATAAAGTAAGCTTCTGACAAATTCAAAATACGCTCAGGTATTTTATTGTACATACATACATACATACATAAACTCATGCCTATTTCCCAATTATTTTATTGTAATATATACATAACTCCAAAAAAAGATGAATTTTACTTTGCCTAGAATTTTGGATAGCAATTTTATTTTTGTTCCTTCTATTTAAAGCAAATAACAAATAGAGATATAGAATTCCCTATCCAATAAGAACAATTTCACGTATGAAGAGTCGTCAATGAAGAATATCTTCCTTTCAACAGGTTTGGCCGAGTAAGCGTCCGTTTTAGGGGCCCGCATCCCAGCGGGCCAAATCCTAAAGCTTTTAGCACCTCAGATTTACTTACCCGTTCGCACTTAAGAGGTCATAACATTGCAAACACATTACTTGTTTTGCTCGAAAGCAAAGATACATAAAACAGAGAGAAATAAAGATCACTACTGCTACTAGTTTACTATGTATAATCTTTAAATTTGTCTAGAAAAAAGATACACCATAGAAGTTTTTCTGTTTGATTTTGGAACTATGCCTAACTGCTTTCTCTCTGCCTATCGGCAGCACACCCTCGCCGCCAAAGTAATGATGATAATAATAAATATTTTTTTTTCACACACAACAACAACAACAATTTACATATTATTAAACGTTACATGAACAATAAAATATAATTTTGTTGGTGGCTATTTAAAAGCAGAAGGTAACCCTGTCTCAAACTAGGAGACCTGAATCTTGAGAGGCAATACAATAAATAAATAAATAACTTTGACACATTGACCTGTACGGAACCCACAATCCCGACTCAAACTTACCCTGTCTATCTTTTATTTTTCTTCGCAGCCACAGGCTATTGGAAGCCAATAATCACCCGTCCGAAAACGCCTCAAGCCCATCAAGGCCCGATAAAAGGATGTCGAAAAATATCGGGACAAAATTACACCCAACAGTGGGGTATTATTTTAATGGTCGCTCCTCGAAGCCTCGTTATAGGAGGTAATGATGGTGGGAAAGTGTTAGTGGTGGGTGTCAAACGTTATTGATGAGTTGTAAATAAAGCCTTTGGGGCTTAGAAGTTGCTTTCGGTTATTTGGTGAAACAGCCTCCGTGGTCTAGTGGTTAGAGCGATAGGCTCACGATCTGGAGTTCAGGGTTCGATTCCCGATGGGGTCATTGTCGAAATCACTTTGTGAGACTGTCCTTTGTTTGGTAAGGACTTTTCAGGCTTGAATCACCTGATTGTCCGAAAAAGTAAGATGATTCCGTATTTCGGAGGGCACGTTAAGCCGTTGGTCCCGGCTATTAGTCGTAAAAGCACCTCCACCAGCATTAGAGCAGCGTGTTAGAGTATGCTCCATACCCCCTCCGGTTGGTTGAGGGGAGGCCTGTGCCCAGCAGTGGGACGTATTATCATCACCAGCCCATTAACGTCCCCAATGCTGGGGCACGGGCCTTCCCTATGGATGGATAGGGAGATCGGGCCTTAAACCACCACGCGGGCCCAGTGCGGATTGGTGGTTATTAACGACTGCTAATGCAGCCGGGACCAAAGGCTTAACGTGCCTTCCGAAGCACGGAGGAGCTCGAGATGAAAACTTTTTTTTTGTGGTTACCCATCCTATGACCGGCCTTTGCGAAAGTAGCTTAACTTCAACAATCGCAGACCGAGCGTGTTTACCGCTGCGCCACCGAGCTCCTCAGTGGGACGTTTAAAGGCTGTTTATGTGTGTATTTGGTGAAAAAGGTTTATTTATGCGCTCGTAAAGTTTCTATGTAAACGATTGAGGAGCTTTGCGTGTAGCGTAACATAGATTTCCTCTTAGCAAAAAGATGATAGAAGAAACAATGACATAAGATCACGGCTCTATCCCAATTTAAAAGAAAGAAAGAAAGTATTTACTATTAGAGGACATCACAGTAGCTAAAACCAGTAGAAAAACAAATAAGCTTACACGAAATTACATATTAACAGAAACGTAAAAAAAAGAATTATCAAAATCGGTTCATACACGACGAAGTTATCCCCGAACAAACATAAAATATATATACATATATAAAATAAAAAAAAATACACAATAATATATATATGTATATATACACGGTCGAATTGAGAAACTCCTCCTTTTTTGAAGTCGGTAAAAAGTACAGAAAAAGTCGTAACGGTGTAAGTCCGGTACTGGGGTTCAATAAATCACACCAAAAAAAGACTGTATTTCTCTCCCTTACCTCAATTCTAACCTAACCTTTCTTGTTGCAGCCTCAATAGAATCACTGCACGCGCCCACCGGAGGGGGGGTGGAGCTACCTTGTGACGTCACACCGACGCTGCCTGGCGACAGGATGGGGCTGGTTATCTGGTACAAGCAAGGCCACGACTCGCCCATATACTCGTGAGTACAATTTAATTATTTTTTACGATAAAATTTGTTTTTTTTTTCTAAGGGGATGATGTACAGTCATGAGCAATATAATGTACCCACTTAAGGACTCTGTCGCACTAACATATTTGACATTTAGTGAGACTTACAGTTCAATTTGTCAAAAAAGTTAATGTGACATGGTACCAAAGTGTATTCATATTAATGCTCGTGACCGTAGTTATTTTTTGACGTGACTTATTGTAGATTTGCCGCAGATGGCCAGCGCCGTCTTAAACTAGGCTAGGGTTCTTGGGCACACAAGAATTTGGGGCCTTTTTTGAAAGTAAAGAAAGCAAATTGGAAAGAAAAACACTTACATTTTTTACTAAGTACCAATGAACCCATTTATATGTACCTAATCAAATACAGCATAGGTATTTTGGTTTTTGGAAAAGTGGCAGTCATCGATAATATAATGGTGTAATAATATTATGATATGCCTTGTAAATCTAACCTTCTGATAAGATTCTTGATTTGTGAAAAAAGTGTCCCCGAAAAAAATGTTTTGAAAATAAATGTGTGAGAGAAATTGTGGATCCTTCGGGGCCCCCCAAAAATGGGGGCCCTGGGCACGGGCCCCGTGTGACCTTATTGTTGGCATCCTCAACAAAATTATATTTCATATTTTAAATATGGCAATACTTGCCCTCTTCTTCTAGAATCTAGAATCTGCGTAAGGTGTATCGTGTCTTAAAATTTTATAATATAAAATTTAATAAAAGTGCTGTCAAGAAAATTGACCAGCTGTATCATTCATCGCATCGCCAACACCTAGATGCCCACACTTATGGTGAAAAAGATATTGCAGATGGCATTAACTACTTGGCCGGACAAAGGGGAGCGCTGAAGGTAGTGACCGTACCTACGTCACACCTATAAAGCGTAGAATTATATTAGTTTATCGTCATAATCTGTACATATTGGGGTACAAAGTTTTCCGCAGTGAAATAACCTTTAACTGAATAACAATTATAAACTCTTCAGAAAGCGATAGGACTTCAATTTTAACTTCGTTGGCTTCGTTCGTTCAAAGTGAAGTAAAAAGCATAACTTTGGAACTCATAACTCACTCACTCGTGAGTTACTCACTCACTTGCTTATGAGTTTGAATGCATAATGCCATACAAAGTTCTTGAAGTGACTCATCGGTCTTGTGTTAGAAGTCAATTTGTTTCTTCGTAATATTGAGTTTAAATACAAAAAAAAATGAGTTCCTTTTATTCATTATATTTACCTTCCAGTTTATATTTTTATAAACGGCGGACTAGGTCTTGTGGTTAGAGAGTTGGTCTCTCAAATTAGTGGTCCTGGGTTCGACTCCTGGTGCCGACATATCACTAACATCTTCGCAGTCTGATCACCAGATTGTTTGAAATTGGATTATGTACTAGGTTTAAGATAAATTACATTAAATTTTGATAACTAAATAAAGACAGATGTAAAACTAACGAAAAACCTTCCCTTTATTCTATTGTACTTATTTATGAATTTTCTAATCAAGGAAAACGTAACAATAAGTCCGACATTTTATCACGTTTTCTATGACGTCACAGTGTGCTTGTTCATACAAATTCCATAGTAATTTCGTGTTTTGACGTTTAGTAAAAAGTAACCACTCAACCAATGGACCACGGAGGCCGTTATAGATAATTGATCTCACATGATTTCCAGGATTTGTGTCCGCTTAATGGCATTAGCCTCGACCCTATTACATTTACTTGGCGAGTGAGTGTTGTGCTCTATGTACTATACACCTCTGCCTACCCCTACGGGAATACAAGCGTGATACTGTATTAAGGAAAAAATAACAAAAATACACACACACATACACATAAGTATTCTCTCTCTCTTTATTTAAGAGCTGCGCTCTTGTCGGTGGAGTAATCGCCTTCAATACTCCATAGATAGGGCGTGTAGAACGGTGGTTGCCCCAATCGCCTTCCGTTCCGCAGTACACCGACCAATTTCTCAATCGGTGATGTTCTAGCTAGAGCCCTACCAGAATCCATTTCCTCAACCTCTAACCAGTACTGATACCGCTGCTGCCCGGCATCAGGGGTGCGCTTTTGAAGTAGCGGCGCCTACTCGCTACGTCACAAGATCGTCATAGAACCTAAGTAGCATTTTATAGGTTAGCCCGTCCCAGTGAGCTACCCACTACGTTCTGCTAATTCTGTCGCTGTTTGGTCGGGGACTGCTTATTTTTATATTCGCAGCTAACCATAATATCTGATGGCCGTTCCACTATCCGCCACCTGTGGACCCCGTAGATGGCCTACAGCTCAGCCTACTACATAAGTATTATGCTATGTTATTCTGTTTGTATTTTTTTCCTAAGCACGAGATAAATGCTATAAAATTAAAATAACATTTTAATGTTAGATTAATTACTGCAAGTCATTGTGTCGGCAAGTGCATTCCAGATTTGATCGCCGGCTGCGCATCTCATGTGTCATGTGAGGGATTAAATTACACCAATTATTAAGCAACTCGGTCGCTGTCTTCGATTGTGTAGGAGTCATTTTATTTATTTCAGTCAATTTAAAATATTTTACTAGTGGAGAGATACAGTAAGACAAGTATATTTTTTGTCAAGCTTATCGTGTACCACTGCTGAGCAATGACCGGGGAGGTCTCTTCTTCCACAGTTCCTTGTCCAGGTAGATGTTTGCCAGTCCCCTTCAAATGCATCCAGATTCCCTTTCCAAGCTTCTTTTTAGCCAAGAAATGAATGACGAAATATAACTGTAGTGCTTTGTATTGTTACGGATGTGGATTTCGGGATGGTAAGGAAACTCACTCAAGTCCAAAAGAAAACTAATTTATTCTCTACACACGCAGTATAGCTAGGCGGTTTAAATTCGACACCATCACTTAACTTTACTTCGCACTTTACGCGTCACTTGAAAACTTCACGAAACACTACACTAAACATTGCACTTGACTCTGCACTGGAAGTGAAATAATAGTGGTTATTCTACTCCCACTATTTCTTCACTTTCACTTTTATACTTCTACATTGAAACTGAACTGGCTCTTCTTGCTTTAAACGCTCCTCATACATGCTGTACAGCACTTCCACAGACATACGCGGTTTAACTTCGTCACCGTCACTTCACATTATTTCGTACTTTACGCGACACTTGAACATTACACGAAACACTGCACTTGACTCCGCACTGGAAGTGAAATAACAGTTATTCTACTCCCACTCTTTCTTTATTTTCACTTTTCCACTTCTTCTCCATGACCATTTCAGTACACAAAGACAAGGACGCTACTGTGCGTTAGAAAAGGATGCCGCTAAGAGAAAAAGACTGGTTACAACGTTTTTTATGACAGACGTGTCGTTGTCAAACCGTCACAAAATGTATTTTTTTCATAAATACATAAAAAATATTAATACAATAAAAACCCCACAATGTATAAGTTAAATTTACCAAATCCTACGGATAAACCCAAAACCCGCCACACCGCTGGTAGAACGCTTGCCTCTCACTTTGAGGTCGCAGTTTCGAATCCAGCACAGGCCTAAAGCAATGATTGTCGAATTTGTTTTCGAATTCATGTTTGGATCATGAATTATTATCATGCGCTTAGCCGTGAAGGAAAACATCGTGACGAAACCCACATTCCCGATAAATGCATTTTCGGACGTATGTAACTTAACCAGTATTAGGTTGTTTTTCCCTTCGCGGGTTGGAAGGTCAGACAGGCAGTCGCAGACAGGTAGACCCTGTGAAAAACGGGATAATGCTAGGAGGATGATGAAACGGATAAACCCAATACAAGAAAATTTCCATTCTAAACCATCAAACTTGACCACAAATATCTGCATGTTGTTTTTAACGATTTTCTAGCTACACCTCTCTGTGCCCTTAGCTCATCATAGCGTGAAGACACGAAGACGCTAACCGAGTAAAGTAGGTGCATTTAACGTATGGACCAAGTGCTTTGATATGCCGCCATGACGTCACGTGACAGTTCAAGATCAGCATAGCTTCAGCTATAATGTTTGATCCTGCCTTCTGATGGCTTTTTTAAAAGGTATGAAAGGAATAACGGATTGTGACAAGGGATCTGTCCATCGTCCATAACAATTATGTATCAAAGAAGAAAGAAAGAACGAAAGAACGAAACATTTATTACTTCCGGACACCACAGACACAAACAAACAGGTACATTACATTCAACACAGGACAGAAACCACACGGAAATCAATACATAGAAAAAAGAAAAAAAAGAAAACAAAACGAAAACCAAGATCAAAAATAATTAACAAAAAAAAAAGAAGAAAACAAACCAAAATCATAAAAATAAGTATCAATGTGATATAAAAGTCATTTCTAACAAAAAAATACACAATTTTTGTAATAAACGTCGCGTTGACACAAATCGTTTATTTCTCATAAAATAGACAATACAATACAATACAATACAAATATACTCTATTGCACACAACATACAAAACAAATTAACACAGATGATGATAGATACAGTACAATCTGGCGGCCTTATTGCCGACGACGATGACGTATATTATACGTACGGTATATTAGACGTGATATTTCAAACGATTTCCAATAAACTTTTGCTACCAACCGCGTTCCAGGAAATTTATACCTAGAAAATTCCAGAAAATTCTAGATCTGTTACTAGTGTACGAACGTCTAATCTTGCGTTTGACACAGACATACGAGTCAAACAGATGAAAGTAATTACAGATGGAGGTAATTAAAAAAAAATAATTAAAATTGAAAAAATATATTTAAAAACGTTTTAAAATAAAGATGAAACGCAACACTAAACGCCCTTTTCTCCTCTCATTATCCGTTAATTAAGTACCCAAGCACACAAAATAATACCTTTCTTACGTTAAAAATATTTTTCCAAAAAATAATTATATTTAATATTATAACAAAAGTAAGTGTGATGTATGAAAGAGTAGGTAGAAAAGAGTAAGATGATATAAGATGAACGAATAAGAGAGAGACAGGTACGTGGGACAGAGATGCAAGATACGTGTGTGAAAGAGAAAAGCTATGAGTGAAGACGTATTTGGTTGAACAGAGTGGAGGAGAGAGGCTTGAGAAAAAAAGTGAGAGAAGAATGGAGGATGACCTAGAAGGTTTTTTTTCTATAATTCGAATATTATATTCTGCGCTGTTAAATGTTATTGTATTGGGCTTTTTTTCCCTTCGCGGGTTAGAAGGTCAGACAGGCAGTAGCTTCTGTAAAAAACCGGACCTGTCAAATATTCAGGTTATGTAAGCGGACCCTGTGAAAAACGGGATAATGCTAGGGTGATGATATTATGTGCTGTTAAAACATAAACACTGAACTGTCTTCATAACCCACTGATATAGGTAATTTAATAAAACCTCATTTAGAATATGAATAAAATTAACACTAAGTAAGGGTTGTTAAATTTAATAACTTCTTAGTTTCATGCCTTCAAGCGGTTATCCTTAGTCACAACCGTAGTTAGATCCCTCGAAATTTACATAAGAAAATTTACGTAAATTGCAACAGAACATGGGTTCTGCAAGGGTGGAGAGAACACGAGCTAGGTAGCTAGGGTAGGGAATAGTGAGTGACTCACTGGAGTCACTACAAATTAATAAAAATACGTATACAATAAAGTCTTTGGTGAAAGTCGAAGAAGCGAAAGTGGTGTGTCAGGATAGTAGTGAGTGGAATTCCGTAGCCTGCCTGCCCCAACAGGAAATAGGCGTGATCTTATCTTATGTAATACAAATGCTAAAGTAACGCTGTACATCCACCTATTGTCTACTAAACTACTGAACCGATTTGGACGAAAATGTATACATTGATAGATTAAACCTAAGGATAAACATACGCGGAAGGAAAGTACACCTAGTTCATTATATTTTATTTGACATAAAACCTTAATATACAGGGTGGTAGTGACATAACGAAAACTTCGAGGGATGATTCAGAACATGATCCTGAGTTGATATCAAGTGGGATTTTCCATCGCAAAAGTATGGAACTGAAAATAATTTTAAAAACACTATGTTTTATGAATTTTCACTTCACATTCCACTTGATATCAACTCACAATCATGGTCTGAATCATCCCCCTCAGTATTTGCTACGGTGTCACTCACATCCATACCTACTTGTATGGCTACTTGTATGTACTTGTACGGGGTGTAAGTGACATAGTAACGAATACTGACAGGGATGATTCAGCTCATTATTCTGAGAATATCAAGTGATACAGTTGGCATATAGCGATAAGCGCTGAATGCGTAAAATCGTCGAACCACAGGGTAAATAAACTACATAATCTGTGCAAAGACTATCATACACACACACATAAACTCACGCGTATTTCCCACCGGGGTAAGCAGAGACTATGACATTCCATTTACTTCGAGCCTCACACACTTCTCTTGCTTCCTCCACATTCGTCAATCGTTTCACACACGCCGGTTCAGAGTAGATCGTACTAAACTTAAAAAAGCAAAAACCAAACAGTAAAAAGCAAAGAGTATCGATTGATGTAAATATGGTATCCGTTTCAGTTTAAAAACTTCTTCACAAACTGAGTCAAGTCATTTGAGAACTTATGAGGCTATCCCTAACCTGGGAACATGGAGAAACACAGCTCGAAGACGCACAATAACGGAGTGCCTAGGGCGATTCGGCTTACACAACTAACTTCAGACAATACTGCTAAGTACATTATCAGTTCCTCTCAGTGATGTTCTCGGGAATATTTCAACTTTGGGAACATTCCTGGCAGTAAAAAAGCGTGAAACTTATGTATAAAGAGCTTTACACATACATACATACATAAACTCACGCCCGTAATCCCAAATGGGGTGGGCAGAGCCACAAGTAATCAAAGACAACTTGCAGCCACTGTTGATACGAAGTCCTAAGATGGATATGATGAACCTTATGGTGATAAGGGATCAGCCAGGATAAAGAGCTTTATTACCTTTTTTTTTACGTTGGGAAATGCGTTACGCATACCACGCCGCCCGGGGGGACGACGTGGTTATGTGGGACTCCCCGGAAAACCCGGTATACCCACTAAAACCCAACGGTGTTCCTCCTTGCCGCCATGTGGCGAGGACACGGGAACGCAGCTGCACACAACCGCGTCAGAGCTTTATTACCTAACCTAACTTTTAGACAGATAAAAGTCTTGGCTCTTCTATAAGTAAGAGCTACGCTCTAGTCAGTACAGCATTTTCCATGCTACTTTTTTTAGTGAAAAATAGGGCAGTGATTTCCCTCTTGCCTTCCGCCCCGCAGTACTCTGTCTGACGCAAGTGGGATGGCGCCCAGAGTAGTCTATTATCAAGCCATACTAGGACTCCTGTCCTCCGCCTCTGAATAGTACTGACAGTTGCTGCTGCCCTCTGTCAGGTTCCAGGTTACAGTCCCTGTGACTTGCCCCTTCCGTCCTGCATTGCCGTACCGATGGCTCCTATCTTCGCCTCTGCAACCGTTGAGGTCTTCAATAGAATAATAAGGTACGTGTATTTTCCTTTGGATTGCAAAGTCTTCTCCTATCGTGTGGGTTGTGAGGTGGATTACCAACCTCATCAACCCTGGTGTCGGGGTTACTATTGCAACGTCTTAAAATCGCAGATGTCCCAGTAGTCGCGTGTACCAAGGACCTTATTTTATCTCGCGTCACGTCGCGTTGCGGTTGCATAGCGTGCTGGTGATGTGGTTTTTTCGCGCTAAACCCTGGCTCGTGTGCCGATGACGTCATTAGTGTTTTTCAGATTGACAATTCGTCTTCTTCCTCTTCTCCATTATTCTTCTTGTATATACCTGTATATTGCAGGTTGTATATGTATAAGTTACAATGTATACAATAAGTAACCTCCCGAAAGTCACCCCCTAGTAAGATCTTGTTACAGCAGTGACGTCAGAAGCAATAACCCCCCCTCCTTCCCCTTCCTGTCCGTAACAGGATTGACGACAGGCTCTTAGTTTCAATGTCTATCTATTCTTGTTTCGAAGCTTCTCGGTCTTAGTAATATCGTCGTACTATAAATTCACAGATAGAGTGAATATTTTTTTTATTTCCATCTTAAAAACGTATATAAAAAGTATATTCTGAAACTTTTCTAAGTACATTTTGATACTTATTAAGGTAAGTATTGTTACATGTATATTTTATTGTTATCCTTAAACTCCTGCAAATAAAACAGAGAACTCACTGAAATGTTACTTTATAAGTTAATACAATGAGAGTGAAATCGTTTTGCGTTTATGTTCAAACTTTTTACAGATTTTCAATTTGTTCAGAAGGCCGTATTAAGTTGTTTTGTTTCAAAGTTGTCTGTATTTTCTTTTCTGATTTGTCATTTAATATACAGTTTTAACCTGGGGGTTTGCTAACTTAAACCTATCAACATTGTAATGTTAGCGTACTCGACAGAACGGATTTCATACCAGCGAGATGCCTATTTTATTCGTACGGATTATTGTTTCATTCACTCATTCATTTTTAAATTAATAGCTGTCAAATGTCTGTCCCTTTCCTTTTCAAGGGCAGATATAACTTAAGATAAAATTAGGAAGCGTCTGCAGCAGAGTTGTATGGTTAAATCAATATTTTCCTCAAAAAAAAGCGATTCGAATCGAATGGATTCGACTTTATAACCCCCTTACAAATAAAAAATAAACCAGGAATGAACGTGGGTTTAAAAGTATTTGACAGCCAAGCAAAATTCAGTCGAATTGTATGATAATTCAATTTAATCAAATCACATCAAATCAAATCAAATATACTTTATTGCACACAACATACAAAACAAATTCACACAGATGATGATAGATACAGTACAATCTGGCGGCCTTATTGCTAAGCAGCAATTTTTTTTTTATTTTTTTTTTTTAATTTTGCTTGGCTGTCAAATACTTAAACCCACGTTCATTCCTGGTTTATTTTTTATTTGTAAGGTGGTAGAGTTTGAATTCATGTTTGGAACATAGACAATACACATCACAGAACATAGTGGTTTTCAGGATTTGTGACTGGTTAATGGCAATAGGCTCCTAAAAAAAAACATAGCTGGCGAGCAGCGGGTATGTACAGGGTGTTAGATAGATAGATAGATAAAATACTTTATTGAGCACAATTGACACAAAATACGGAGATAAGGACAACATATACAGAAAAGCACAACAGGCGGCCTTATTGCTCATGCAGCAATCTCTTCCAGGCAACCTTAACAGTCCTTTTGTCCTTTTAGTGACATCGTAACGAAAACTTTGAGGGATGATTCAGACCATGATTCTGAGTTGATATCAAGTGGAGTATTCAGTCGCTAAAGCATACTTTAGAATTGAAAAGAGTTTAAAACCACGAAAACAATTGCGACGGAAAATTCCACTTGATATTAACTCGGAGTTATTTTATTTATTTATTTTATTTTATTTTGTTTGGGGAGCTTACAGCTTAATTCACACAATATTACACTTTTCATGAGCTGAATCTCAGTATTCGTTACGATGTCACTAACATCCGGTATACTATACACCTGTGCTCATCCCTTCGGAGATACAAGCGTGATGCTTTATAATGCTATTGCCTAAGTGCCACAGGTCCCGAAGGTAGCCTTCAGAAACTCATACAAACTTTGAGCTCTGACATCAGATCATCTGTTACCTGAACTGGGAATCTGTTGGGAATAAAACACGGGATGAGCTAGGGTGTAACAAGCAAGTCGTTCAAACTTGTTTCCGGAATTAAATAAAGTTTGCAGGCTGATACTTCTGTTTTTAACCGACCGCCGCGAAGCAAATAGGAGGTTTTTTTTAAACACAATCTCACCTGGGGCCTGTATAATAAAACTTACAATTGTAAATTACAATTACAATTTGATGTACATTGCGGAGTGTGTGATCACGAATGTTTTGCAGTTTCATATTAGCTACGTAATGAACACCAAATTGTTGTAATTTACAATTGTAAGTTTTATGAAACAGGCCCCTGATGGTAAGTGACGATGTGTTCTAGAATGGATCACGCTTACATCATCATCATCATCATCAGCCCATTAACGTCCCCACTGCTGGGGCACGGGCCTTCCCTATGGATGGATAGGGAGATCGGGCCTTAAACCATCACGCGGGCCCATATTAACGACTGAAAATGCAGCCGGGACCAACGGCTTAACGTGCCTTCCGAAGCACGGAGGAGCTCGAGATGAAGACTTTTTTTTTGTGGTCACCTTTTGTTCCACGCTTACATAGCGAATCCCTATTCACTCTAGCCTTGTAGACCAGATTATAACGAGTTGGAAAAACAGACGACGGCATAATACTATATGTTGTGTTGTGTTTTGTATGTGTAGAGAAAGTGTAGCGTCCGGATTGAGTTCTAAAACCCAAATAAACAATGAACACACACTTACGACACCATTCCTGTCGGCATATCAAGGTACGAGTCCATATAAGCTGAGTAATCCCGTGGGCATTTCCTGATCGGCTGTCAATGTTGTCGTTTTTTAATATTTGATCGAGGCTTAGGACCCGCGTGATGAAGAGATCAGCTTAGATCCGACACCATCATATTAAGGAGCAGTTTGCTATAAGTCATATTTGAAAGTATGAGTTATTGATTGAACTGTATCGGTCTTTGGATTATATAAAACAATTATGAGCAATATAATATTAATAATAAAACAATATATATGTCGTGGCCAGATCTTATGATTGATCATTTCATGAAATAGAATATCTTTCGTTGGCCACATCATGATGTAGTTTGGCCAGATCAATGAACACAAAACTTTTATATGAGCAACTAAATGCATGATTACTTCATGATATGGCCAAACGTTCGCAATCATATCGTAAAATTAGTAACATTATCTACCAGTAGAAGCGCTGGTGTCGATTATATTTAAAACTTATTTATATTATAATTGATGAGTAAATAATTTTGAACCTAAGAAATTAATCGACTATTCGTATTTTTTTTACACCACATAGGGTGGACACCGCCTACGTTAACGATTTGGCCAAACGTTCATTGAAATATCATTAAACGTTGACGTTTCAAAGATATGGTCAACTTATGTTGGCTAATTCATGAAGTATAACCATTTCATGAAAAGGTCGAACACATCATGAAATGATCATTGTACTCAATAAAGTATTTTATCTATCCTCTTAGGCCCTGAGCCGAGAAGTGCGCCCAACTGGGCATTCACACCTGTTGTTTTGTATTTTTGTGCCGAGTGAGAGTTTTCAGAACTGATTCAGTCCAAGTATAAAAAAATAAAATAAAAACCAATGCCACCTAGAGGCGACTTGCTGAACTAGAGAGACAAGCGGGATATTTCAAAAAAGTCATTAAAAGTTTTGCTATTCATCGATAGATGGCATAACTAAAAAGTATCACCGCTGTGCCGGTCGGAGTGGGGGGTGTTAGGTTATTTTCGTTACGGAATTTCTGGATTCGGTATCCACGCTCAAGGCCCGCGATAGAAGCTATACAATAGCTTAAAAATATAAATGTAAACCTTCACCAAAATCATGAATGTGCAAAAATCCAACTGAATTTATCAGTCGCTCTATAAGTTACCTCAGAATGTAAAGCTCAAGTTCTAGTTCGTCACAAAACCTACTTTAAGTCGTTCTTTGTTCGAAGTTAGTTGAATATTTTAAAGTTTTAATTCAGCAAGTTGGTTGTCAGACGACTGGCATATTTATAAGTGAATTTGGCAAATGTCTTGCAACTGCTACTTGAAATGTGTCAACTTACGAAGATAGTGGTTAAGGTTCTCTTTTACTTACAATACGAGGAATAAAAATAAAATAGCTATTCAAACTTCTTGATTGAGTAAATTAAATTCAACTTTTTTGGGGTTATGTATACGTTTTTACAATGAAATACCTACCAGATATTATTTTGAATTTGTCGGAAAATAAGTTTACAACAAAGGACAGTGTTACAAAGTGATTTCGAATGTCCCCTATCATTAGGGTTCGTAATCCACCTCACAACCCACACGTTAGAAGAAGAAGTAGCAACGTGGTAAAACTTTATCATATACATTTTATCGATTCTGACGATATAATTATGTCACTTTAGTCGATTGGTGCTAATATGTGAACCCAAATGAATCATGTCGTTCTGTCAAAATACGAACAAAATCACGCGGCACGCGTGTTAGGGGGAAAAACAAACTCATCGATTTCGACTAAAATTGAATCGATCGTTAATTTATTTAATTATCACTTTGCGCATGTTAGGCCTACAGGAATCGAACCCGGACCTCCAGATCGTGAGCCTAACGCTCTAACCACTAGACCACAGAGGCGTAGAAGGGGAGGAGAAACTATAGAAAGAAAGAAAGAAAATATTTATTTCCACATTGGACGCCACATTTACAAACTTACATTACAGAAATAAAAAAAAATAGAAAAAAAAACAAAGACAAAAAGACAAATAATACAGACATTAAATACACAATGGAGGCGCCCAAAATAAAAAAAGGATCTCCCTCAGCATAATGCCGTGACACGTGCTTAGCACGGGCCGCGGCGCTGGTATTATGGGAGACCTATCGAACTATATATTATTCTGAATTAAGCAGCCGGTATAAAATGCATTTTATCGTTACATAACGATATGTTTATATTAAGTACCTGTTTAACCTTAATATATAGTCTACCGAATGACATCTCCTTAACATAACTAATAATAATATATTCTGTGTCGGTTCGTTTGTAACCAAATACGGGTTGACGAGTGAATAGTTAGTTAACTAGTTATTTTAACTAACCGGTTATTTTGAAGTGAGTGTTTATTTGCTTTTAAACGCTTGTTAAGATAACTGCGGTTTAATGAGATCGTTTCTATCTGTTTTCGGGTTATAATTTATTATTCTGTATTAAAATATAAGATAAATATACTTTATGAAGCACGAAGAACACCAGGTTTTCTTCTATCGTGTGGGTTGTGAGGTGGATTACCAACCTCATCAACCCTCGTGTCAGGGTTACTATAGAGCCGCCAAAGGCCCCTGACATGATTCATGTAACGACTACGTATTTGCATCAGTAAGTAGTAACCGGGACCAACGGCTTAACGTGCCATCCGAAGCACGGATCATCTTACTTTCGGACAATCAGGAGATCAGCCTGTAATGTCCTATCTAAACTAGGGATCACAGAGTGATTTTTGTGATATGTCCCAAACCAGGATTCGAACCCGGGACCTCCAGATCGTGAGCACAGCGCTCAACCACTGGACCACGGAGGCCGTTTTAACACCAGGTGATATGTTAGTTATCTTTCACAACCAGCTCAAGCTCAGCTCAGCTCAAGTCGTATCAAAAGCGCCTGCAGAACGTATCCTGATTACTTCTGGCACTGCCCATCCTATTAGGGATTAGGAGGCGTGATGTTGTACGATAAGCTGCAAAAGTCCAATCACTTTTTTGCAAAGTAATATATTAACTGGTTGCACTTAACCTCTCATATGCCGAGATACCAGACACAATAGATTTTACATTGTGTCTGGTCGAGATCCGCGTTCCGGCGTTCGAAAGGTTAAGACCTCCTGGTTACATGTCGTTTCTGTAATAGACCAAAAACACCTACAAAAACGTAAATTTTATAATTATGACAACTAATAGTTCATACGTTCACCATTGTTTACAAATAAGTTGCTGAGCGTGCTTCAAATGGGTCGTTGAGGAGCTCGGTGGTGCAGCGGTAAACGCGCTCGGTCATAGGATGGGTGACCACAAAAAAAGTTTTCATCTCGAGCTCCTCCGTGCTTCGGAAGGCACGTTAAGCCGTTAGTCCCGGCTGCATTAGCAGTTGTTAATAATCACCAATCCGCACTGGGCCCGCGTGGTGGTTTAAGGCCCGATCTCCCTATCCATCCATAGGGAAGGCCCGCGCCCCAGCAGTGGGGACGTTAATGGGCTGGTGATGAAGTCGCTGAGCTCAGTGACTGAACTTTTGCTCTATGATTGTACGTTGTTAATCTTTCTCATACAGTATTGAAGAGTCTAAACTACAATTTGACGATAAGTACTTTATTAAGTGATATATTATTGTAGGTATACACACCTACTTCTCGCTATGTTTAAGTCCCATGTAATAGGGGGCGAGCCTATAATAATAATAATAATATAATAATAAAATGTATTTATTGTTCCAACAACAAGAGATTATAGTATTTTATGCAACAGTTGTATAAGAAGGGTCAAAAAATGCGAGTGGCGTGAGTTGCGATGTGAGCCTTGGCGAACATCGCAATAAGAGACGCCACGAGCATTTTTTGACCTAGTTATACAACGTTGCATACAATACTTTTTCTACGACGACGTAATTTTGGTGTAGAATTCAATAGTTCTTCATCCATTTTTCCTTTTTATTTTATACTTTTTAGTGTTTTGAAACGAAACACAAAAATTTTCCAATTTATTTTCCAACGCGCGGGAAAATGGCGGCAAATGTATACTTTTTTTTTATAGTATATCTATGGCACCAAACAAAGTAAAGGTGCCAGTTTCCAGGTCAAAAAAAAAAAAACAACAACAATGCTTTTTTGGCGACATTATAGTACAGTTACACTTTGTAAACAATGCTTTTATAGGCCATAGAGCGTACACTTTTTCAAAGAGTTTAATTATGTATGTACTTATATTAGACTTTTTGGTTATTTAAATGCCAGATTAAAGTAGAGGAGTAGAAAAACAATTTTAAAGCACTGCTGGCACTTACAATAGGTACTACCTGTGCTATAAGTACCAGCTATCTTCCATTTGTACAGTATTATATTCATGGGTTGTGCGGAGTTCTAATACAATTGTTATCTATATATTTTTATACAATTTAACAATGAGGTGAAAAAAAGAAAAATAAAAAAAAATTTTTTTTTTTTATATAGCCTTGATATCAATTATTTATGATCCAAACATGAACAAACACAACATGAAAACATTCCAATCAAATCGTATATTGTATGATTTTGTTAACGGCCTCTGTGGTCCAGTGGTTGAGCGTTGGGCTCACGTTCCGGAGGTCCCGGCTTCGGGTCCTGATAGGACATATCACAAAAATCACTTTGTGATCCCTAGTTTGGTTACGACTTTACAGGCTGATCACCCCATTATCCGAAAGTAAGACGATCTGTACGTGGGAAGGCACGTCAAGCCATTGGTCCTACTACTACTTGCTGATGTAAGTACGTATTCGTTACATGAGTCATGTCAGGGGCCTTTCACGGCTCAATAGTAACCTTGACACCAGGGTTGATGAGGTTGTTAATCCACCTCACAACCCATACGATAGAAGTATGATTTTGTTTTGGGTACATAATTGGGTCGTGTACTAGGTTCAAGATAATTTATGAAATTCTGATTACTAAATAAAGACAGATCTACAACGAATGAAAAACATTATTTTTTTGTCTTCGTGACAAATTTATCAATTTATACAAAAAAAACCGTGATAAAAAGTCTTACATTTTATCACGTTTTTCTATGACGTCAGAGTATGTTTTTTTTTCATACAAATTCCATAGTAATTTCGTGTTTTGACGTTTAATAAAAAGCAACTGATTTGTCTAGTTGGAAACTGGCCTATTGGTGTTTAAATGTATTTAATTTAGCTTACGATCTTACTGAGACATCTTCACTCGTGTCAGTGTCCCTTGCGGGACGCGTCTTAATAGACAATTTAGTGGACTGGTACTGTAAGCAAATGTCTTGAGTAAATACAACGGTTTACGTCTAGAGACAGTAAGGAATCTTATATGTCGCAGTAATTCAAGCCGAGTAGTTAATGCCATCTGCGGCAAATCTACAAGAAGTCACGTCAAAAAAACGAAAAATGTATTAGAGTAGGATGGAAAGAATAAATTGGACAGAAAGGGTTACTAATGAGGAAGTGCTAGTAAGGGTAAAGGAGAAGAGGCAAATATTGAGGGTTATTGAGGACAGAAGAGGCAAGATAATTGGTCACTTAATAAGACATGACGAATTTATTAAAAACATCATAGAAGGAAAGCTACAAGGAAACAGAGGTCGAGAAAGGGACGGAGCTTACATGGAACTGATTGAAGTTTAGGAGAACGTCGTGTCTATAAGGAAGTGAAAGAATTGGCCTTTGAATCACATTGAAACACATAACACACACACACGCGTACCACTGATATACGTGAACTCGTCTGCCCCTACTACTTTAATTAATACGTGGTTAACTGTAATTAGCTTCACTAGATTATTACATAATATTATTGTAAAGTATTGTAAATGAGCTGTTGTTAACCTGAATAAATAAAAAAAAAAGAAAAAGAATGCCTTTGATAGACAAGAATGGAGAATGCTACACCGACAAGAGCGTGGATCTTAAAATTGATGAGGAATTCAAATTCAAGTATTCACAAATATCTTTATTACTGAATAACATAGTTACACTTTGAATCGTCATTTTTTACACAACGAACGTCTCAGCCGTCTAAAGCTTCTCACAACCTGTATAGCCGGGGAAAAGAAGCGGCAAGAGTAATCCCGGCACACGGCACAGAGACGTTCTTAAAAATAAAATTTAACTTACCAATCTTAGTAGTAGTCGTTATGTAGTTGTAAAAAATAGTAGTAAAAGTAGGTGGGTGTAAATTTGTAAAGCCTAGTGTAGGCTAGTTTCCAACTAGTCAAATCAGTTACTTTTTACTAAATGTCAAAACACGAAATTACTACGGAATTTGTATGAAAAGGCACTTTGTGATGTTATAGAAAAACGTGTTAAAATGTCGGAGTTTATTATTTCGTTTTTCTTGATTTGAGTAGGAATCTGCTCCGAGAGTAGGAGCTTACGTTTCATCATTCATCGTCATCACCTTTCATTACTAATTCATTAATCATCATCAAGAAGAAAAAAATAAGTACATAAAACGTGGCTGGCTGGGGATAGTTGTCTTTGCCTTGCCTTTCGGAGAAAATCAACACAAAAAAATGCTCGATTCCAGTGAGTTAATCCCTCAAGTCGAGGACGACTTTTCGGCAGGAACGGACACGGGACGGTTGCTTTCTTCATTGAATAATGTAAATAATCAATACGAATTGGTATTTTGTAGTTATTATATCGGCAAATTGAATAAACGAAGTGTACCTATTTATTTTCGCTTCGTGCCAACAAGCCGCTTCAGAACTCAAAAGTTTATGCGGATTTTTGAGTTTATTCGTTTGAGGTTCGGAGTAGGAATCTGCTCCGAGGGTAGGGGCTCACCTTTCATCATAAAAAATACATCATTTCATTATTCATCATCATAAAAAAATACATATTACATGGCTGTATGGGCATAGTTCCCTTTGCTTTGCCCTTCGGAGAAAAACAACCCAAAAAATGCTCGACCCAGTTAATCCCTCAAGTCGAGAACGTAAAAGTCAACTTGAAATACCAAAATCCTTAGGCCGAGTCGAGTGGAGTCAGTTTCCAGTTAACATCTTAGAATACTAGTGTGTGAATATGTATGTGTCACATGACTATCTCGCTCCCAAAACAACATATTGATCTTCACTATTGTTTATACGACTGATTGTCTGTTTGTCCTCAGATTGGACACGAGGGAAGGTGTGACGTCACATTGGTCCGACCCCCGCACCTTGGGGTCAAGGGCCACGTTTAGAGCTGACACCGAACCTGCTGTGTTAGTGCTTACAAAGTTAAGGTAAGACCAGGTTTTTTTTTTAATTTAATTGCTAGCTCATTCGGAAGGTTAATAAACTGTAGTAAATTGTAGTCGATTCCTGTTCAAGTAATAATAATAATAATAAGGGCCCATCCAGTGAGTGGCGAGTCACCGCCTGCTCATTTATCCATGTTTACCAACATTGGTCGAGCAGGCGCCATAGTCCCCCATAGCTCCAGTATCCCGGTCCACTAACCCCCAACCCAATAGCCCAGTTCCCTTTGTTCCCATAATCTGCAATAGTCTTACACGAACCGGGGATTGTCTTTGGGTGCACTCCCATAGTGCATACTGGGATAATCGCCGATTGGTGTCACACCACATTTAGATTAAACTGTCTTAAGGGGCCTCTACGTTTTGGCTTCGGCCCCACGCATGCCTTCCAAAAGTCCGGGCCTCCATAGGCCCGAGATATGAAAAAGACATACAATAATAATAATATAATATTTATAATTTATTTTAAGTTATACCTGTCATTTTCTTATCTGCCGAAATGTAAAGAGGCGGACGGAATTTTAGGCAGACATTTAAACAACCCTCTCAAAATTTTACATTGGCCAAGTTTTTTTTATAAAATATTGGTTTCTGTCAACGGGGCAATTCTGCCAGAGTCAAGGTTGAATAAAACACATGTTCAATGTATAGGAGATCCAGAAGTTTAGGCCAATTTTTGCGTAACCTAGGAACAAACAGACAAATACATGAGACATTGGCCAATAACCCGACGGAATAAAGTTGACAGCACACGTCATATAGGTTGTATACTAGGGAGGTGCCTATTTGACTCGCTCGCCGTATTTATTCATTCACTTATTCATTCTAAAATTAACAGCTGTTAATCATCCGTCCCTTTCCTTTTCGGCGGATAAGAAAATTATTGGTATAAATTAGAAAAATCTTAAATGGTGTGTACCAGAAACAGCACCATTATCTAACTAAATATAACATTAAGTAATTAGGTAACAAAATTATAAAGTACAGAATTATATAACACAGCTGTTTATAATACTACATATGTATAACTTAGTAACAAATTTAGAAAAACTTAATAAGTGGTCCAGTGGTTGAGCGTTGGGCTCACGATCCGGAGGTCCCGGGTTCGAATCCCGGTGGGGACATACCATAAAAATCACTTTGTGATACCTAGTTTGGTTGGGACATTACAGGCTGATCACCTGATTGTCCGAAAGTAAGGCGATCCGTGCTTCGGAAGGCACGTTAAGCCGTTGGTCCCGGTTACTACTTACTGATGTAAGTACATAGTCGTTACATGAGTCATGTCAGGGGCGTTTGGCGGCTCAATAGTAACCCTGACACCAGGGTTGATGCGGTTGATAACCCACCTCACAACCCACACAATAGAAGAAGAAGAATTAATAGCGGTATTTCAGCTTAATATTTCACTAATTACGAATGAATTAAGGACGTTAACTGTAATATGAACTCTTGCTAAAGGGTGTTTTGGTTAATCCGATATTTTGAAAGCCTTATTAATGTAGTATTAAAGCCTATTGGATTCTGTATTACAACACTGGTGTCTTCTGACAGCTGCTGTTCGAGTGTCAGCGATACGCGATGTATATAGTACCAACGTAACTAAATCATCAGCCCATTAACGTCCCCACTGCTGGGGCACGGGCCTTCCCTATGGATGGATAAGGAGATCGGGCCTTAAACCATCACGCGGGCCCAGTGCGGATTGATGGTTATTAACGACTGCTAATGCAGCCGGGACCAACCGCTTCACGTGCCTTCCGAAGCACGGAGGAGCTCGAGATGAAAACTTTTTTTTTCTGGTCACCCATTCTATGACCGGCCTTTGCGAATGTTGCTTAACTTCAACAATTGCAGACCGAGCGCGTTTTACTGCGGCGCCACCGAGCTCCTCATAAGTAACTAAATAACATAACAGCATCTGTGATCCAGTGGTTGAGCGTCGGGTTCACGATCCAGCGGTCCCGGGTTTGAATCGCCGTGGGGACACATCGCAAAAATCACTTTGTGATTAGTTTGGTTGGGGCATTACTGGCTGATCACCAGATTATCCGAAAGTAAGATGATCGTAAGAAGTAAGATGGTTACTACTTACTGATGTAAGCATGTAGTCGTTACATGAGCCATGTTAGGGGCCTGTTGCGGCTCAATAATAACCGTGACACCAGGGTGGATGAGGTTGGTACTCCACCTCACAACCCACAAGATAGAAGAAGAAAGATCATAGTGTTAGACGGAACAATATCGACTGAGTAGGAATATTACTAGGTTAGGGAAAAGCAAAGCTAAGGTAATTATAATAAACTATAAAGTGAAACGAGTATCCTAGGCGGTAAATCAATCACAGTCGATGTTTTAAAGTAGGTTCACTACTAAAACATTAACCGGGATGATATTAACTACATAAACTTTTGACCTCATCTCCGCACTCTATGTGTCCAGTTAAGCAAGAAAGGATTATCCCATCGTTACTAAGTCCATTAAATTGCAAAATAATTAACAGCACTAGCTTAAATGTTAATTGAAATCTGCTATAAAATGATAATAACCATTTGCATATCTTCCAATTAAAGCTTTAATACATTCATTACACGAACCTAGAAGCTTAACAGGGATTAGCTTAAATATCTCGTTAAAATGCAACCTATTCAAATAAGCACAGGAAATATATCTACTGAGCAAATTGTAAATATTCTACGCTATAATTTTCACATTATTGCAGGTTTAAATGGTTAAACTGTAGGAGTAAAGGGAAATATAGAATCTGTTAGCTGGTGCGAGTAGCATTCGCGACATGTTATAAAAGTCGACTAAGAGAGGCCCCCCCCACGCACACACACACACACACTAGCGTCTTTCGAACGTCGACGTCGCGCCAGCGTCAGCGCAACGTCTACGCGACGCCCGCGCCGCGCACGCTTGGCGTTCGGCGGCCGGACAGCGCTGACGTCACGTCGCCGCGGCGTCGATTCTCGAAAGACGCTAGTATGGGTAGTCTTTAAGGGTTTATTTGCACTCCATCATGACGGACCATCAACACGATCGACTGATTATAGTTTTTATAGCACTGACCCGTGCTTAGGGAAACTGATAAAGAGAACATTCTTAAAAAATCTGACTCGGACGGGATTTGAACCGAGCTCTTGTCAAGCCGAGAGGAGCGTGTTAACCATTACAGCACCGTGTCCTCCACCTTCTATCGTGTGGGTTGTGAGGTGGAGTGATGATGCGATCCAGCCGATTTCGGCTACGGCGACTGCTTCAACTCCGACGTTCATGTGCTCGCATGTGGCTTATATAGCCAATCTTATTGGAAAAGATCCTCGCACATAGTGGGCATGTGAGTACACCATTTAAATATGCATAATTGATCGCCGTAGGCGGTCGGGCTTTCAATTCATCGCGCTTGGCGTCAAGCTCTAAGCGCCGTCGATGTTCAAATTCATAAACTTTGGTGTGAACCAAAGCTCTCCATTCCGGGCGATTAGCAGCTAGATTTTCCCACTGACATGGCTCAATGCCGCACTTTTTCATGTGCCGCTTTAGCACGTCTTTGTACCTAAGGAGTTGTCCGCCATGCTTGCGCTAACCTCATCAACCCTGGTCAGGGTTATAATTCAGCCGCCAAAGGCCCCTGACATGGCTCATGTAACGACTACTTACATCTACTAAGTAGTTACCGGGACTAACGGCTTAACGTGCCTTCCGAAGCACGGATTAAAAATTCAAATTCAAATATTTATTGCACTCCATTATCTCACTTTCAGACAATCAGGTGATCAGCTTGTGTGTCTGTGTCCTCCTCCTGTCCATGCGAATTCGATATACTCGTATATATCGTGAATAAGCCTCACCGTCGCCATATATCTAGAATTTTCAGTACTAATATTACTTACACCAACAAGTCTACAGTTACATTTAGATTTAAACTTTTCGTAAATATGACACCTTTGCTATTTTTAAATGATTTTTATTACCTGTGCTTGATCCCGGCCTAGTCAACATTTTTTTTCCGATTTAATTTCTATTTACGATAAACTTCCCTTGTACATTACATTTCCTCAAATCTTGTAGCTCTGCTCACCTTATTAAAGATTACGGGCGTGATAAATTTATCGATGTTTGCTACTATGTTTACATTATTAATGTAGGTTTAAAGTTTAAACTGTTCTCAGAGTAGAAACGATAACAATATTGAGACGTCGTATAAATTTGACATATGGAAGGCGTTCGATTGCCCACACATCGACGTCTACGAATAAATTACTTCACTTTATACTACACAAACCTCAATTCACACGATACAACCGACTTTTAACCTTTACAAAGTATATGCAGACCAATAAAAGCAAATTGCCTGTCACTGGTTGTCGATTGCATAGTATAACTTCAAGTGTATCGCAAGGTAGCAATATGGGCCCGCTATTAGATGTTATATATTCCTATTGGTAATCGACTGTCCATTAGAGAAAGTTATATACGATATAGGCGCTCTGATCTCTTGGCGATCTCTGTAATTTCTGCTTTATACTTACCTGTTTACTGGGAAGTTATTCGGTTGAAACCATGTGTATAATTTATTTTAGTGCAGTTGAGTATATTATATTTGTTTTCAATCAAAATAATATAAAATGAGAAACAGATTGTGACAGACATATGAACACATGGCCAAAACTTCTGGGACAAGAAAGATCGTTTAAATAAAGCTTTTGTAACATGACATGAACAATTGCTTACCGGAACGTTTAGTAATCGACATTGGCTTCAGCTTAATCGATGTTATAATAATATTAAGTTCGTAACACAATAGAATGTCTGTTTTCAATAAGTACTTCTACAAACAATTCTCAAATAACGTCTGGTTCACACATGTCAACTATTTCTATGAAAAGAAAGACGGCTTTTGTAGAAATAAGAGTTTACCAAATGTCTTGGGTTACACAGATGGGAATTAGGGCAAGTAATTTGAGCCTACCAATATGTCTTGATTGTGAAATGTCTATTACTTAGCGTACCGCTTTGTGTTTCGTGCGTGTCTCTAGTTTATTATTGTTTATTGTCGTTATAAATTACTTGTTCTGTGTATTGTATTGTATTGTATTAGGTTTCATTACTTAAGTAGTGTATTACAAAGACAGTAATCTCTAGACATCTGGGCGTGCCAAAAGTATTTGAAAGAGAACCAAATGGAAAATTATAATAATAAAAATGTCGGCTATAAATTATGCTCATTTCAACCACATATTATTATAATTACATTTCTATTCATTAATTTGATTCGGGAGCGCGCGCACGCAACCGGTTAACACAGAAAACTGACTACTACTACTTATAGCTCAAATACCGATATCATCATCTCCCTAGTGTTATCCCGTTTTCCCGGGGTCCGCTTGTCAAAATACAGGGTGTTAGTGATATCGTAACGAAAACTTTGAAGGATGATTCAGACCATGATTCTGAGTTGATATCAAGCGGAATTTTCCGTCGCAAAAGTATGGAACAGAAAATTCAGAATCATGGCCTGAATCATCCCCCTCAGTATTCGTTACGATGTCACTAACACACTGTATAATATTTTACTGTAATATTTTTTGTTCTAGCAATGTTTACAGACTTACGCCATGGGCTTTGCCGACATGGCATGTTTTTCTTGTCTTTCTTAACTATGTACATGATTTCTTAGTTTTATCCAATACTGTCCGCTTTATCACCATCTCGAAGGAGTTTTATTTACACCGGAGCTAACACCACCGCCAACATTGTCTGCGATGACCCTTAGATTTTCATGTGTTCTCGCATATAATTTGATTTGATTTGATGCGATCATAATTAGTAATGTTATTTTTTTTGTTTTGTTCCAGACCGGAGGATAGCGGCCAGTATCGTTGCAGGGTAGATTTCATCAAGTCACCTACTAAGAACACAAGGCTCAATCTCACTGTACTAAGTAAGCATTAAAGCCTCTCTTCCTCTCTCGTGTGGGTTGAGTAGATTACCAACCTCATCAACCCTAGTGTCAGGGTTACTATTGAGCCGCCAAAGGCCCCTGACATGACTCATTTAACAACTAATTACTTACATCAGTCTGTAGTAACCGGGGCCAACGGCTTAAAGTGCCTTCCGAAGCATGAATCATCAATCAATCAATAATACTTTATTGCACAAGAACATATATAAAGGACATAAACATACGAATAAAACATAAGCACAATAGGCGGCCTTATTGCTAAACAGCAATTTCTGACAATCGTCTTTTCTGCATCGTACTTTCGGACAATTAGTTGATGAGCCTGTAACGTCCTAACCAAAGTAGGGATCACAAAGTAAGTTTGTGACATTGTTGCTACTCCACTTCACCACCCACACGATAGAAGATTTCTTTTTTGTCCATCTATAATTACGACTATCAACTCATAAAAAAACTTTTCTCTTCGCAGTACCACCAGAAAGGCTGATTATCCTAAACCAGGAAGGCAACGAGATTCAAGGCGGCATTCTTGGACCTTATGACGAGGGCGCTGATGTCAATTTGACTTGCATCGCTGTTGGAGGTAAGATATTTATTACTTTTTTTTTAATTAAGATGGGTTTGCTCTTGACTTCATTCTTCCACGAGGAGAAGAAGAAATCGACGGTGGAACGAGCTTACACAGAAAGGCACTGGCACTCTCACACACGCGACGGAACGCAGCAAGCTACTTTGCGCCGGACTTTAGTGAGAGGGTGGTCGCAAGCCAGGCGGTCCCTTACGGGCCCTACCACTCTACAGGGGGGATCATTCAGTCGTCATCACTAACTGGGGGGGAGTCAAGTATACCGGTAGGTAAATATTGGGTACAATAGTATTATTATTTTTTTTATATTATTCTTTATTGTGAAGGAAGCAAGAGAAGTAGGTGCGTCAGGATTGAAGTAGATGGAATTCCAACGTCCCTGCTTACCCTATTAGGAAACAGGTGTGAATTTACATCATGTATGTGCTATATTGCGTACATTGAGCAAATTGTAGATGTCCTTGGAAAACTTATAATGCGTTACCATTTACTCTTTCGGAGTTACCATTGTCAATATTGAAAAATAAATTTAAAAAAAATCTTGTTCACCATACCTTTTATTCAGAGAACGAATATTTAAATTTAAAGTCACAACCATTTATTTAATTTAAGGGCAATTGTTGTACTTTTGTGTTTTTTATGTATTTAAAATATCAATTGTTGTTTTTTTAAGACAGATTTATTTAATTTTAAAACACATAATAACGGGTTCTTACCGCGTTTGCGTTCGGGAGTCTCATATTATTATAATATATATAGCTACTAACCCACTGACTGACTCACTCACTGACTCACTGACAGGGTTGTTCTCCCAGAAGGAGCGTCGGGGGGTCAAAATGATGTATGGGGGATGTGATCCAAATTTTCCGATGAGTATGGGAAAACTTTCAGATCTTGGAAAACTGCTCCGCATCAGGGAGACACCCAACAGTCTGGCGAAACTATCGCACCTGGAACGATTCTTTTTTCACAAAACCTATTTAAATCTTGGTCAAATTCTATTGTGGGTGAAAAAAAAACAAAATGGCGAAGATGGCCGCCATACAAAATTTTGTTTTTCCAGAAAATGTCTCGGGGGCAAAAACAATGTATGGGGGCGTAATCGGAAGGTCATGTTGAGTATGTAAAAGCTTCTTGATCTTCAGAAACTGCTCCGCATCAGGGAGACACCCTACGGCCTGGCCAAATTATCGCACCCGGAACGATTATTTTTTCACAGAACCTATTTAAATCTTGGTCAAATTCTATAGTGAGTGAAAAAAAAACAAAATGGCGGAAAAACAAGATGGCCGCCATACAAAATTTTGTTTTTCCAGAAAATGTCTCGGTGGTAAAAATTATGTATGGGGATGTAATCGGAACGTCTTGTTGAGTATCGATATACTTCTCGATCTTTGAAAGCTGCTCCGCATCAGAGCGGCACCCTCTCGCCTGGCAAAACTATCGTACCTAAACCAATTTTTCTTTCACCAAATCTATTTAAATCTTGGTCAAATTCTATCGCCGATATAAAAAAATCAAAATGGCTGAAAAACAAGATGGCCGCCATACAAAATTTTGATTTTTTTTTAAAAATGTCTTAGAGGTATAAACAATGTATGGACGTGTAATCGGAATGTCATGTTGAGTATGAAAGTACTTCTCGATTTTCGAAATCTGCTCCGCGTCAGGGAGACACCCTACGGCCTGGCGAAATTATCGCACCTGGAACTTTTTTGTTTTCGCGAAACCTATTTAAATCTTGGGCAAATTTTATCGCCGGTAAAAAAAACAAAATGGCCGCAAAACAAGATGGCCGCCATATAAATTTTTGTTTTTCCAGAAAATGTCTCGGGTGTAAAAATTATGTATAGGGGTGTGATCGGAACGTCATCTTGGAAAACTGCTCCGCATCAGGGAGATACCCTACGGCCTGGCAAAACTATAGCACCTGGAACGATTCTTTTTTCACGAGACCTATTTAAGTCTTGGTCAAATTCTATCGCGGTAAAAAAAATGGCGGGAAAACAAGACACGCGAGCAGCTTGCTGCGAGCGAACCACGCGACATCTAGTTATTATTATAATATATATAGCTACAAACCCATGTACCTATTGACTGACTGACTGACTGACTCACTGACAGGGTTGTTCTCCCAGAAGAAGCGTCGGAGGGTCAAAATGATGTATTGGGGGTGTGATCAAGATCTTCCGATGAGTATGGGAAAACTTCCAGATCTTGGAAAACTGCTCCGCATCAGGGAGACACCCTACAGTCTGGCGCAACTATTATACCTGGATCAAATTTTTTTTCGCAAAACCTATTTAAATCTTGGTCAAATTCTATCGTGGGTGAAAAAAAATCCAAATGGCGGAAAAACAAGATGGCCGCCATACAAAAGTTTGTTTTTCCAGAAAATGTTTCGTTGGTAAAAATTGTGTATGGGAGTGTAATCGGAACGTCTTGTTGAGTATGGAAATACTGCTAGATCTTCGAAAACTGCTCCGCATCAGGGAGACACCCTACTGCCTGGCAAAACTATAGCACCTAGAACTTTTTGGTTTTCACAAGACATATTTAAACCTTGGTCAAATTCAAGTGGCAGTGAAAAAAAATCAAAATGGCGGAAAAACAAGATGGCCGCCATACAAAATTTTCGTTTTTCTCGAAAATGCCTCGGGGTGAATGTGATGTAAGAGTGATGAGATCAAAATGTCATATTGAGTATGGAAATACTTCCCGACCTTCAAAAACTGCTCCTCATCAGGGCGGCACCCTACGGCCTGGGAAAACTATCGCACCTGGAACGATTCTTTTTTCACCAAACCTAATAAAATCTTGGTCAAATTTTATCGCCGGTAAAAAAAAATCAAAATGGCCGAAAAACAAGATGGCCGCCATACAAATTTTTGTTTTTACAGAAAATGTCTCGGATGTAAAAACGATGTATAGGGTTGTTATGGGAACGTCTTGCTGAGTATGTAAATACTTCCTGATCTTCAGAAACTGCTCCGCATCAGGGAGACACCCTACGGCCTGGTGAAACTATCGCACCTGGAACTTTTTAGTTTTCACAATACCTATTTAAATCTTGGTCAAATTCAATCGCCGGTGAAAAAAAATCAAAATGGCGGAAAAACAAGATGGCCGCCATACAAAATTTTATTTTTCCAGAAAATGTCTCGTGAGTAAAAACTGTGTATGGGGGTGTAATCGGAACGTATTGTTGAGTATGGAAATACTTCTCGATCTTGAAAACCTGCTCCGCATCAGGGAGACACCCTACGGCCTGACAAAACTATCGCACCTGGAACGATTGTTTTTTCACAAAACCTATTTAAATCTTGGTCAAATCTATTCTCTGGTGGTAAAATATCAAAATGGCGGAAAAACAAGATGGCCGCCATACAAAATTTTGTTTTTCCAGAAAATGTCTGAGAGGTAAGATTGATGTATAGGGGTGTGATCGGAACGTCATCTAGAGTACGAGTATACTTCAAGGTTTTCAAAAACTGCTCCGCATCAGGGAGAGACCCTACGGCCTGGCGCAACTATCGCACCTCGAACGATTCTTTCTTCACAAGACCTATTTAAATCTTGGTCAAATTCTATCGCGGTAAAAAAATGGCGGGAAAACAAGACACGCGAGCAGCTTGCTGCGAGCGAATCACGCGAAATCTAGTTATATTATATATAGCTACAAACCCACTGACTGACTGACTGACTGACAGGGTTGTTCTCCCAGAAGGAGTGTCGGGGGGTCAAAATGATGTATGGGGAGTGTGATCGGGACCTCCCGATGAGTATGGGAAAACTTCCAGATCTTGGAAAACTGCTCCGCATCAGGGAGACACCCTACAGTCTGGCGCAACTATTATAGCTGGATCAATTTTTTTTTCACAAAACCTACTTAAATCTTGGTCAAATTTTATCGCCGGTAAAAAAAAAACAAAATGGCCGAAAAACAAGATGGCCGCCATACAAAAGTTTGTTTTTCTAGAAAATGATTCGTTGGTAAAAACTGTGTATGGGGATGTCATCGGAACGTCAACTTTAATATAGAATAACTTCTAGATCTTTGAAATCTGCTCCGCATCAGGGAGACACCCTACGGCCTGGAAAAACTATCACACCTGGAACTATTCTTTTTCCACTAAACCTATTTAAATCTTGGTCAAATTTTATCGCCGGTGAAAAAAAAACAAAATGGCGGAAAAACAAGATGGCCGCCATACAAAATTTTCGTTTTTCCCGAAAATGCCTCGAAGGTAAAAATTATGTATATGGATGTGATCGGATCGTCATGTTGAGTATTTCAATACTGCTCGATCTTGAAAAACTGCTCCGCATCAGGGAGACACCCTACGGCCTGGCAAAACTATAATACCTGGAGCAATATTTTTTTCACGTAACCTATTTAAATCTTGGTCAAATATTATCGCCGGTGTGATCGGAACGTCATCTTGGAAAACTGCTCCGCATCAGGGAGACACTCTACGGCCTGGCAAAACTATAGCACCTAGAACTTTTTTGATTTCACGAGGCCTATTTAAGTCTTGGTCAAATTTTATCGCCGGTGAAAAAAAAAGAAAATGGCCGAAAAACAAGATGGCCGCCATACAAAATTTTGTTTTTCCAGAAAATGTATCGGGTGTAAAAAATATGTATAGGGGTGTGAACGGAACGTCATCTTGGAAAACTGCTCCGCATCAGGGAGACACCCTACGGCCTGGCAAAACTATAGCACCTAGAACTTTTTTGATTTCACGAGACCTATTCAAGTCTTGGTCAAATTCTATCGCGGTAAAAAAATGGCGGGAAAACAAGACACGCGAGCAGCTTGCTGCGAGCGAACCACGCGACATCTAGTCCCTATTTTAAACGCGGTAAGAACCCGTTATTATGTGTTTTAATTATGATAATAACCGCGTAAACTTAAAACAGATTTATTAAAGATTAGATTTAAAGCATTTTCCTATAATTATAAATTATTTAATATTAATATTCACACGCTATATGCTTGAGTGGACTTTTTTATAACAGTATATATTTAAGATCTTTTGTACCACTCTAGAGCGAATACATTTTATTTCATTTCATTTAGCAAAGGTTTAGTACGATTCACTCTGGCGTGCGTGTATGAAACGTGTCACGATCGAAGCAAATGGAATTCCATAGTCTCTGCTTACCCCGGTGGGAAATAGGCGTGAGTTTATGCATGTATACATGTACATATTGCGAAAGTGTGAATATTAGAATCCGTACTTCCCCAAACACTTCCCTACCCGCACTAGTGCAGCGTGGTGGACTAAGAGACTTGTGCCGAACAGTGGAACGTATACAGGCTATGTTATGTGCTAATATTTAAGCATTTTATAATTTATCTTCGACCCTTACAGATACCCTATTTAGTTCGTACTTTAGTACTAATGGACTAACAAACAGTCGTACATATTTGTGTGCCTATCCAGAATGGAATATCAGCGGTGGAAAACAATCTGGATCCTACTCAAACCTACGAAAACAGTTTCCAAATAAGAATTCTGCGTTTCACGGAAATTCACGGAATGTGCAAGGTACTTTTCACACCGATTGTATGGAAACGAAGCCAGACTGCGAAGTTTTGTAGGTGTTAGTGTATCCTTTCTTTAGCTTCCTTCCTTCTTCTTTGCGAGTCGATGGCGATCGATGCTAAATTTTTGCTGACCAATAATAATAGACCACGCTTACGGCATTGTCAGTGGCTTCGTGAAGACCTTTAAAAGTGCAGGTGTTAGTGCAATTAGGACAGGACAAAAGGTGAGCCATAGTTTGTGGTGATGAAAAAAAAATGAAAAATGTTTTTTTTCTTTTACAATAAAGCCTTAACTACTGGTGGATTCGATTGTTGAAGTTAAGCAACTTTCGCAAAGGCCGGTCATAGGATGGGTGACCACAAAAAAAAAGTTTTCATCTCGAGCTCCTCCGTGCTTCGGAAGGCACGTTAAACCGTTGGTCCCGGCTGCATTAGCAGTCGTTAATAACCACCAATCCGCACTGGGCCCGCGTGGCGGTTTAAGGCCCGATCTCCCTATCCATCCATAGGGAAAGCCCGTGCCCCAGCAGTGGGGACCTTAATGGGCTGGTGATGATGATGACTGGTGGATTGGGGTCACCATTTAAGCGACATAGCCTGTGTTTGGAGGCCCCGCTCTACCATTATTACAAATAAATTGTATGTAAATAAAGCAGTGTGGTAGGTTTAAAAAGAAGACAAGTACTACGGCATGCAGATAGAATATATATCAGCACACCCAGCCCTACGATGTATAAATCTTGGGATCAGTACATATTATTAGGACATAACAGGAATAGACGACTGGGTGTGCCGAGTATAACGCTAGGTAACATATTGTAACATTGGATAAGACGAAAAACTATTCTAATGAGTGAGATTGATTAGTAGGTGTCATGTGCATTGCACAGTATAGTGGTGATACTCCACACTCGCACTCATCGCAACCATCAACCAGGTATCCCCACCTGCAGAGGTTATCTTTCCGTGAACATAACGCATTCAGGATCCTGTTGGGGCTACCGTGGCGTTGCAGCGCGTCCGGGATGTTCGCGGAGGCGCACACGGATGACTTCTACGCTATTATGAGAAAACGATGCGCCTCCCTTCTTTTTCGGCTTCGCGCTAGCACCAACAGCCTTCTGAATGTGTTTAAATTATTGTATTGTATAACATAAGCTCACGACTATATCCCTATTGGGGTAGTCAGAGGTATACTTTAGTTACATAAACTGCCTTTATACGTCCCACTGCTAGGTACGGGCCTCTCCTTAATCAATCGGAGGGGATATGGAGCATACTCCACCACGCTGCTCAACTGCAGGTGGAGATGTTTTTTTACGGCTAATAGCCGAGACCAACGGCTTCACATGCCATCCGAAGCACGGAATCATCTTACTTTTTCGGACAATCAACCGCGCACTTAGTTTTATACATATATACGCAGTTGTCAAATTACAATATTGCTTTTAAGGTGAATTGCTTCAATGTGACCTATTGATCCCTTTAATAAAGTAACCACCTTACAAATAAAAAATAAACCAGGGATGAACGTGGGTTTAAGAATTGAATGATAATTGGATTTAATTTTGCTTGGCTGTAAAATTTTTATTTGTAAGGTGGTAAATGACTGCTTCTAAATTCAAACTCTACAGCTTCATTCTGTCTGAATAATGCTTTACCTCTCGTGCAAATTTTATTAAAATCACTTGTTAGGAAGGGAAACAAGCCGGTTGACCTATATCACACACATGTCAAGTTGTGGAGTATGTCTGATTCATAACAACAGAGATAGTGATGTAACTTTGCGGTACTAGTGACGTAACTATGGGAAAACTGGCAAAATGCCAAGGCCCTAAGACTTCGGCATATTTGAGATAATTGTCCGGCCAAGTAGTCTTATTTTAGTTTATTATTTATATAGTGGCCCCGAATCCTGCAGACACCGCCTAATTTTATTTTAAGTTATATCCGTCATTTTCATATCCGTCGAAAAGGAAAGGGACGGATGATTCACAGCTTTTAATTTTAGGAAGAATGAGTAAATGAATGAATAACCCGGGCGAATCAAAAGGTACGTCGCTGGTATGCAATCCGTTTGACGTGCTGTCTACTTAACTGTGTCGGGTTATTGACGGATGTAAAATTTTTAGACGGTTGGTTTAGATTTGTGCTTAAAATTGACGTGTGTTCCATAAATTTTATGCTTGTCGATTACCCGTCCCTTTCCTTTTCGGCGGATAAGAAAATGACAGATATAACTTAAAATAAAATTAGATGGTATTTACAGGAATTAGCACCAGTTTGTTTTCATTTACGTACGGTAAATGCTGTGTACGCATGTAATTGGCAAGCACACAGGGTGTTAGTGACATCGTAACAAATACTAACGGGGATGATTCAGAGTTTATATCAAGTGGAATTTTCCGTCGTTAAAGCATGGAAATGATTTTTTTTTTATTTTTAATATTGGACTTAAGTCCCTAAGGGGCCATTAACCGGGCACAAATCCTGAAAACCACGTAATAACTATGATCCAAATTATGAATTCAAACTCAAAAAAGTAGAATTCAGTTCAGCCTGAGCCGGATTTCGAACCAGATTTCTCCGCATAGGGTGGTTACGGTTTTAAACTGAATATGACTTGTAGTTTAATTCGTAAACGTTTTCAGAAGTGAGATGACGTGGGTTTGACCCCTGGGGGTGAGGGTTACCACACTTCGAGCACTCCATACTAACATTTCATTTGTACACAGACAAGTGCCGTGGGTGCAGCCAGATATACCGCGCGCAATTTCTTAAATAGATGCAGTAGTAAGGTCCGGGGTATAACATAAAACCCTTGCCCAGGGATATGGATGAAGACCTTATCGGTTGCAGAGGCGGAGATGGGAGCCATTGGTACAAAGAGAGTGTGTATGTGTATGCGTGTGTGTGTGTGTGTGTGTGTGTGTGTGTGTGTGTGTGTGTGGCCAAAGACGTGTTTGGGATTTTAAGGGGGTTTCATTCTTCGGCTAACCCTAATAAGTTCTATTTCATCTTGCTTGAATGAAAAATATACAATTTGTTCAGCTACTTCTCAACAAAAATATACATACGCCGGTATCAACCTCCGTGGTATAGTGGTTAGAGCGTTAGCCTCACTATCTGGAGATCCGAGTTCGATTCCCGATGGGGACATTGTCGAAATCATAACGATAAGAGCAACTAAATGAATGATTACTTCATGATATGGCCAAACGTTGGCAATCATATCGTAAAATTAGTATCATTATCCACCGGTAGTGGCGCTGGTGTCGATTATATTTAAAACTGGATTGATATTATATTCGATGAATCGATGTAATTGTACAATTTTCCATATAGTATGTAAGTAAAAAGTTTATTTTCTGTACAAAAAAGAATCCATAACAAAAGACATTTGGTTTGTGCATACAATTTTTGAGAAGAGGCTGGTGCATATGGATTAGGTAAATAATTTTGAACCTAAGAAATTAATCGACTAAGTATTTCTATTACACCACATACTATGGACACTACCTGCATTAACGACATGGCCAAACGTTGACGTTTCAACGATACGGTCAACTTAAGTTGGCTATTTCATGAAATGGCCAGCAAAAATTTAGTATCGATCGCCATCGACTCGCAAAGAAGAAGATGAAATGGTCGAACACATTATGAAATGTTCAATTCCAAGATCTGGCCACGACACCTATATTATATAATAAACTTTTTTTTCCTTTATGCTTCACCACAGTCGGATAACCTCAGTCACCGGAGGGGGGTTAATCTTCTCAAAAAGCATTCTATATTTAAACACCACAAAAGTACCTCCAGCAACGTGTGTATTCCCAAACTATTCCAATACCCGGGGTTACATCAAGTCCCGGAGTCCCGTATGAGTGTCCCGGGTATGTGACCTCGATCACACGTCATCCTTGTCTATCGGCGACTCACAGGCTCATTAATCAGTTCAGTGGAGTATGTCCAATTCACGCACACATGCTGGTGTGGAGTATGGCATGAGCTGAAGCTTTAAATTGACGAAAAAAAGATAGTACAACGTAACATAAGTTAAGAATAAGAATAAAATAAATTTATTGCCAGTAACAATTTACATTTTTCTGTAATTAAGTAATTATGAATATTACGAATACAGGCTAAAGGAAATGGCTCAGCTTGTGCTGTGGTGGAGCCATGCTATGACGCCATCCAGCGCTGGTTTTCAGTCATTTCCTCTTCCTGGTATATTGTGCGGAAGTAATTGCCAACGAAGGCTAGAGGACAATTAAATAGAAATATACAGCAGCTTTAGGTAGAAAAAACAATAACATCAAAAGACAATCAAATAAAATTATAAGTAGGTACTCTTGAGTGTGTGTGTGTGTGTAGGTTTGTTTGTATTTGAATGGATGTATATGTGCGAAATAAATTATTTTAACAGTAATATAATGAATGTATTTCGCGACTATATCCCAATTGGGGTAGTTAGAACTACATCCATCGCAATATGAGTTAGCACTATCGCTTATTTGCACTTAAGGAACTTCATGGTTTTAAGTAAACGATTTCTGAATTCTGATTCACACGTTCGTTTTATTCTTCTTCTTCTATCGTGTGGGTTGTGAGGTGAATTACCAACCTCATCAACCCTGGTGTCAGGGTTACCATTGAGCCGCCAAAGGCCCCTGACATGGCTCATGTAACGACTACTTTACTTACATCATGTAACATTTTTGAATTTACGTCATTTCGCAAGGTGTTATAGCTGAGGAGAAGAAATGACAAGAAACTGCAACAGCAACACATCTTTTAAAAACCAATGAGGATATACATTACAAGTTATTTAATAACTAGAGGAACACATTTAATACCAGACATGTTTATCATTTAGGTAATCATTAATCTTATAATAAGCTTTTTTACATAAAGTAAGCTTCACGTGAGCTTTAAATTTATTTTCTGACAAATTTAAAATATTATCTGGTATTTTATTGTAAAAACGTATACATGTGTTATAATGTTATGTTAAACAACCAAATCCCCATTCATTACTCTTCCATGGTATTATCTCTTACTTTCTTATCAATCTTACGTTCCGTTCTAAAAAAAAGTTTATTTAGGTAAAATCTACGACACACGTATACATTTACAACATACTCACTCACCACTCAACTCCAGTCACTCACTACACACTTTCCTACACACAACCCAAAAAATAAGAACTCATTTCTGTTAATGTGATTTACATCTCTCGCTACCGCTTCTGACTCAGTTCCCTCGCAACCCATTTGACAAGGGTCCAGCCTTTTGTTCTACTCGTTTTTTTATATACTTTTGTTCCCACAACACTTCCGCAGTGTTTTACTGGATGTGAGCTGCGATGGTAGCTGATGTATATGATGTGGACCGTATTACTATATGAATGAATAACTTTTTTTGGCGTGACTTATTGTAGTTTGCCGCAGATGCCATTATCTACTTGGCCGGACAAATGGGGAGCGCTGAAGGCTCTCACCCGGTACAACGTTGCAATAATAATATACAATTACAAATTACCTTGCATAAATGCGTAGTAATGATTAAGAAGGAGTAATAATGGACGAAGCAACTTTCGCAATAGCCGGTCATAGGATGGGTGACCACAAAAAAAAAACATCTTGAGCTCCTCCGTGCTTCGGAAGGCACGTTAAGCCGTAGGTCCCGGCTACATTAGCAGTCGTTAATAACCATCAATCCGCACTGGGCCCGCGTGGTGGTTTAAGGCCCGATATCCCTATACATCTATAGGGAAAGCCCGTGCCCCAGCAGTGGGGACGTTAATGGGTTGGTGATGATGATGATGAATAATGGATCACAGAAACACGCTTGTGTTCCCAAAGGGGTAAACAGAGGTGTATAGTACTCCCAGTCCATCTATGCAATAGACAAAAACAGTCCACTTTTCGCTATTTTTAGAAAACGCTGTTTGCTGACCAAGCTGTACTGTTCTGAAGGAGCGCGCCTTAAAGTATGAAGTTCTTTTAACGTTATTAGCAGAAGTGGAAAACTTTGTCAATAGTCATCCTTTTACGCACCTCTGTCCAAAAACCAGTCACACCTTAGGCGACCTTCAGGAAGACCTCGAACCTCGACCTTATCTCCAGTTTACTCCAATGAGGAATGACGTCATTACTTTCGTATTATTTTGTTCGCAGTTTGATATGCTCGACTCCAGTAAGTAAAGTCCTCAAGTCGAGGACGTAGATGACAACTTAAGATACCAAAATGCTCAGCTGAGGCCGAGTCCAGTAGAGGAAGTTTCGAATTAACATCTTAAAATACGGGTGTTAAAGTCAATAGCTAAAACCTTTAAGCCAACCTGAAAGGTCCTGACTCGACCTTACCTAAATACCTTCAGTAAAGGGATGAAACTAACAAATTACTTGATTAAGTTACGTTGATTGAGGGCTGTAAGCTGGGAACAGATTTTCCATAACAATTAATAACAAAGTATTAAGGGTAGCCCAAAGGTTGAGGTCATATCGAGAATTCTGTACCTTTTAGATTATTTACCTAATTTCATTTAAACCCCGTAGGACTTAAACAAAATTTGCGAGTACCTAGTGGCCTAGTGGTGGTGGCGGTTAGAGCGTTAGGCTCACAATCTGGAGGTCCGGGTTCAATTCCCGATGGGGACATTGTCGAAATCACTTTGTGAGACTGTCCTTTGTTTGGTAAGGACTTTTCAGGCTTGAATCACCTGATTGTCCGAAAAAGTAAGATGATTCCGTGCTTCGGAGGGCACGTTAAGCCGTTGGTCCCGGCTATTAGCCGTAAAAACACCTCCACCAACCCACAGTGGAGCAGCGTGGTGGAGTATGCTCCATACCCCCTCCGGTTGATTGAGGGGAGGCCTGTGCCCAGCAGTGGGACGTATATAGGCAGTTTATGTATGTGTACCTAGTGGCTGTAAATAAGTAATATATACATTTCTGGTTACCTCTTCGGGGATATAGGCGTAATGTCATGTTCGTTTGAGCCTTGGTGGCCCAGTTGGTAGAATGCTTACTACCTCTCACTTTGAGGTCGCAGGTTCGAATCCAGCACAGCCCTAAACCAAAGATTGTCGAATTTGGTTTCAAATTCATGTTTGGATCATAAATGATTAACGTGCTCAGCGGTAAAAGGAAACATTGTGAGGAAACCCACATACCCGAGAAATGCATTTTTCGGAGGTATGTGACCTAGCGAGGTATTTGACCTAATTACTAAGATATGCATGCATGCTAGATTGAAAACATCTACTCGTATCTTACGCGGTTTAGATTTTAAATTCCGGCCAAGTAGTTAATGCCATCTGCGGCAAATCTACAAAAAGTCAGAAAAAAAAGATTTTAAAGATAAAGAAAAAAAAGATTTTTATTGTGCATTTTAGGTACAGGTTTAGGTTTAGGTAAATTGAGTTAGGTTTTTCACACAAATGTTTTTTCCTGCTCACTCACGTTCCCGTGGGAATTTTGCAATATTCTGTTGCAACTAAGCTTTAAGTTTACTAAGGTACCTGTATGCCAAATTTCAAGCGTCTAACTGAAGTGGTTTAAATTTTTCATACAAAAGGATTTTCCCGCTAATTCCCGTTCCCGTGGGAATTTCGGGAATTCCTTTCTTAGTGCACCTCTACGGTACCTAAGCTACGTCCCTTACAAATTTCAAGTGCCTACGTTTAGCCGTTTAGGCTGTGAGTTGATATGTCAGTCAGTCAGTTTCTCCTTTTATATATTTAGATTGTCATCGGAATTAATGGTGTGTAACAAATTTTAGATCAATCTAACAATAGGAAGGTACTTACAATTTCTAATTTTGACCCAAATAAATACCGTACGGGTTGAGCTAAATAAAACCGTTTAAAAATTCGGAAATTCTTACCGTGGAAATCGAAATCTACGAGCACGAAGTTGAAGGCGGTTAGTAGTAAATAATAGTGGTGAATAACTGATGAATGGCTTGTTCACAGGTCGCCCCACGGCGAGGGTATCGTGGTGGAAGGCTCACGCTCTACTTGCCAACTCGGAAGCCAGGGCAACTGTCTCCTTCAGGCTTCAACGGTCGGACTACGGCACTGATGTCACTTGTCAGGTAAGGAACTCATAATTGCATTGTTTTATTTGGGTGTTTATTGATAAGTAGGTTAATTTTGATTGTTTGTTAACGGCTCCTGTGGTCCAGTGGTTAAGCGACTCACGATCCGGAGGTCCCGGGTTCGAATCCCGGTAGGGACATATCACAAAAATCACTTTGTGATCCCTAGTTTGGTTATGACATTACAGGCTGATCACCTCATTGTTTAAAAGTAAGATGATCCGTGCTTCGGAAGGCACGTTAAGCCGTTGGTCCCAGTTACTACTTACTGATGTAAGTGAGTAATCGTTACATGAGCCATGTCAGGGGCATTTGGGGGATCAATAATAACCCTGACACTAGGGTAGCTGAGATTGGGAATCCATCTCACTACCCACACGATAGGTGAAGAAGATTGTTTGTTAAGTGAAACGTTTTCACATCGTGATCATAAACAATTATTCATGTAGTTTTAGCTTGAATGTAGGTACATTCAGAAGCAAATAGTGACAGTCAAGGTATACATATAGCAACATCCAGAATGTCCAATAATTAGGGATGTTCAAAGTGGCCGTATAAATAGTAAGTGACCAAAAACATCGACACAACCTGCGTGTTCAAAAAGTTGGCAACAATGATATTTAAATTTGCATAAATAAAAAAATAAATAAATGAGTTTTTATACATAAGTTCACGACTACTTATATCCCAATTGGGGTAGTCAGAAGTATATTCATCGCATTAATCGCAAAATGAACTAAGTACCTAAGTAAATGATGGGTATAACTTAAAATAAAATTAGTCTGCGGGACTCATTACCCAGATAAAAAAAAAATCTTTAATATTACTTTCCAATTTATTTAATATATCTAGTAGTTAGTATTCCCACGACCTCCGTGGTCCAGTGGATGAGAGTTGAGCCCACAATCCGGAGGTCCCAGGTTCGAAACCCGGTGGGGACATATCACAAAAATCACTTTGAAATAGAAATAGAAATGTTTTATTGCGACCATGTGTTCGTACAAATTGTGGTGTTATAAAAATACAGAAGTAACTATTATAGTATCAACATGGACCCGGTAAGGGCACTGCAACTGGTAGAGAGGACATCAGGCTTAATTATTAGTCCGTGATATTATTTATATTTATTTACAACCTTTGTGATGTACAACCTAAATTGTTTGTTTCAGGCCGTGACCGACCCTTCCATACCACCCGTGTTGGAGACGTTGTCTATAGACGTTAACCGTAAGTACATCTGCTTCAAGTATCTTCACTACTACAATGTAATAATCTTGAAGAAACATTGTTATTAATAGAAATAAAAGTTTAAAAACTAAAAGCATCCAAGTTGTTTGCAAATGTTTGTTTCCTTTTGGTGGTTGCCTGGAAGAAATTGCTTTAGAGCAATAAGGCCGCCCAAATTGTACTGTTTTCATGTGTTATGTCTGATTGTTGAAATTTTAGTTCTGTGCAATAAAGTATATTTGATTTGATTTGATTTGAAAAGCCGACTACGGAAAATGTATGAAACAAGAAAATATTTCTTGAAATTCTTCCGAATAATGAATGATGTGAGAAATATTTTCTAGTTTCAGTTTCCTTAGTCAGGCTTTTGTTTTAAAACTTTTATTTTAACTAATATTAAAAAGAGTTTTATTTAAAATAACGTGCTTCCATTTTGTGATTTATGTAAGATTTGTAGTGAAACCTAACAAACAAACTAAAAGTACAAATTAGAAGTAAATGCAAGCAAACCCGCGGGTAAAAGTTAATGATATGTTCATATTTGAAATGTACAAATTAAGCCCTTTCATTGGATCCTTACACAAAACCATTCACAATACCGTTACACACAATACCATTGTAAAAGAATATTTTTCGTCCTCAGTTAATGTCCACCAGAGGGCGCTATATTGAATTTATCGTAACGTCTCATAGCCTATAACCACCGAACTATTACGACGCTTCTACTGACACCTCATTTGTTGAATTATGACAGGTGGTTTCGAAGTTAGGTTGGAACAGACACACATAAATACATACATACAAACACATAACCCTCTTTTTGCTTCGCAGCAGTCGGTTCATCATCTCCATAGCATTATCCCGTTTTTCACAGGGTTCGCTTATCAAACCTGAAGATTTGACAGGTCCGTTTTATTACAGTAGCGACTGCTTGTATGACCTTCCAAGCCGCGAAGGGAAAACCAGCCCAATACATGTTAGGTCATATACCTCCGAAAATATGGGTTTCTTCTGGTTGCAAGATTGAATTACTCACCAGTTTCTATTATGTTACCATTTCCTTATACTAATACAAATAAACCCCACAATCCTTAAACTAATGTTGCCAGCATAATTTTCCTGTTTCCTTACTCCAAGGTTTGTTTAGTTCGAGTATTTTTTATAAGTTGTGCCTGGATTGATAGATTGCTTCGGCTATTGAGTTGGTTGATATACGAAAACTTTCTTTATTATATTCCTACATGCATTATTAATATAGTCACCCCGATACCGACCCCGCTGGCGTGGTCGACGAGTTCCCTCATTCAGCGCTTACCGCTCGCGACCCGTTTGGGTTGATTAAATCTTTCAATAGTAATCCTCTCAGAGGGCCAGAGTCGAGGTTCGCACCTAATTGGGCACACTCCGGCCTGTAGTATTTTGTACCAAGTTAGAGCCCTCATCGCTCCCCATTAGTCCGGCCAAGTAGTCAATGCCATTCGCGGCGAATCTCCAATAAAACACGTCAAAACAGTCCTAAGTATAGACAACCCCCGAAATGTATTACTTTTTTTTCTATTTTTGTGTGAAAATATTAATGCGGTTCACAGAATACATCTCCTTACCAAGTTTCAACAGTATAGTTCTTATTATTGTCTTAAAAAAAGTGGCTGTTGCATATGGACGGACGGACAGGCAGACATGACGAATCCAAATGGGTTGGGTTTTTTTTTCCGCCGTTTGGCTACGGAACCCTAAAAACCTCAAATATAAGATGATTAATTTTAAAACGAGGCAAAAAATAACGACATAGATTACCAAAAAACCAATGCACATATAGTACAACATACAGCCTCTTCTGATAGTTTTCAAATTAATCATCGTAAATCAGAAATCAGAATCATTTATTCAACGTAATAATCATGGATAAACTTGGTCAACATAACATTTTTGAATTTACGTCATTTCGCAAGGTGTTATGGCTGAGGAGAAGAAATGACAAGAAACTGCAACAGCAACACATCTTTTTAAAACCAATGAGGGTATACATTGCAAGTTATTTAATAACTACAGGAACACATTCAATACCAGACATTTTTATCATTTAGGTAGTCATTAATCTTATAATAAGCTTAAACTTACCAACTCAACCTACGCTACGCATGCTTAAACTTATATTGGTAACTTTTCGGAGCGAATAGAGGTGCAAACCCTTCAATTTTTTCCCATGTAACATTAAGCTCGCTCCCTATTACATCGAGGTAAACCCGGAGAAAAGTGCAGCGGTGTACTTTTCAAAGGGCTATTATAACACGCCACGGTCACGCCGTCAACTTAAAATCATTAAGATGTTTGGCAAGCCGATCCCTTGGGAGGAGCAAGTCAAATATCTCGGCGTAGTCTTAGATAGACGTCTTACTTTCAAGGCCCATATCAAACGTGTGCGCGACCGCGCCGCGTTTGTAATGGGCCGTCTTCATTGTCTCCTTAACAAGCGAAGTAAATTGTCCCTTAGGAATAAGGTGAAAATCTACACGACTTGCATCCGTCCGATCATGACCTATGCAGGGGTAGTTTTCGCTCATGCGAGTCCCTCTCAAATCCACCGTCTACAGGTAATACAAAATCGTTTCATGCGGAAAGCCACGGGAGCTCCGTGGTTCCTTCGCAATGAAAATCTGCACATTGACCTAGGTCTGCCAACCATTGCCCAATGGCTCAAATTAGCTTCCAAACGTTTTTTCGATTCTGCTCCGCACCACCCGAATCCCCTGGTAGTTGCGGCTTCCGATTACATCCCGCTTAGGGACGGTACTGAAAAGTATCGGCGTCCGAAGGACGTAATATACGATCCCGACGACCCGATTACTCTAGCCATAGAGGCAGCCAATCAGCTCGCGACACCAAACACTTCAGGACCCCGATACCGACCCCGCCGGCGTGGTCGACGATTTCCCTCATTCAGCGGTGGGTCGATTAATTCTTTCAAATATTTTTCCTCTCAGACGACGCCCTGAGCCGAGGTTCGCGCCCAACTGGGCACCCTCAGGCCTGTTGTCTTAAACGTTGTACCGGGTGAGAGCCTTCAGCGCTCCCCATTTGTCCGGCCAAGTAGTTAATGCCATCTGCGGCAAATCTACAATAAGTCACGTCAAAAAAAAAAAAAGCTCCCTATTACATAGGACTTAAACGTACTTGTGAGAAGTGTACAATATTTAGTACAGCAAAGTACATTTGTATTTTCTCTATTCTCCGTACGAAAAAATATACAATATTTCAACTTAAAAGAGATTGTTCCATTACTGGATTGTCCACAATATTTTTATAATGCTTACAGTGTCCTCGGAGACTGTAAAAGCGATAACGCTGGCGACCCTCAGATCTCGTTACATTTTGTCTCGAACTTTCTAGAATCTTGCTGCAACGTCGACGAGTTTGTTTTCTTTCAAGTTCTTTCATGGCGGGGTCATAGTGAAGATAGAACAGTAGGTAAAGTGAAGTCTACCATATAGTGTAGAATAGTCGTAGTCGGTGTAGTTTAGTGTAGTGTAGTAAGTACAGTATAGGCATAGTGTAGTCTGTAATGTGATGTTTCATATTTTCTATGTCAAAGGTACAGAGAAAAGGAACAGAGAAAAAGGTTGCAAAAGCACTAACGCGCATAGAATCGCTGTCGCCGCCGGTTCAACCCCACTGTCTTTTACTACTACTCCTACAAACACGTTAAGCCGTTGGTCCCGGTTACTACTTACAGATGTATATGTATTCGTTACATGAGCCATGTCAGGGGCCTTTGATGGCTCAATAGTAAACTTGACGCCAGGTTTGATGAGGTTGGTACTCCACCTCACAACTCGCACGATAGAAGAAGAAGACTCCTACAAACAAATATCTACGAAGCCACTTTACCGGCAATCTATATTATTTTTTATGTCATGGGCTGCAATTTTATCAATACTTTTCTTAAGGTAAATACAAAAGTAATTTTCATACTAAGGTTTTTAGCTTTCCTTTGATAAGGAGGGATCTCCTTGCATAACTGTCGATGTTTGATTTTTTTCCCTACAGATTATTAATGCACAAGACGACCTTTTAATATACTATCATGGAGCTATGCCTAGAAAAAAAAAACAGGGGTGGAGTCTTTGCCCAAATAAGTTGCTTTCTCTTCTTATCGTGTGGGTTGTGAGGTGGAATACCAGCCTCAACATTCCTGGTGTCAGGGTTATGATTGAGCCGCCAACGGCTCCTGACAAGAGTAACATGGCTGAGTTGCTATGAACGAATAATCATGGACGCGAAAAGATTCTTTACCTATATTACCAGGCGCTTGTATGTAGTATAACTACTGTTTTCTTTGCACTGTGACAGCGCTCAACTTAACGGTTTGGTTGCGATTGTTAGTCCAAATAAGTGGGTCAGAACACTTGCCACAACTTTTCACGCTCGTGTTGGTTTTCTGCGGTTGGTACTCGTATACTGTTTGGATGTCCGAAAAATGTTGTTGGTTAGGTTGGTAGTGTGTTTTTGGCTAACAGAAGAATTTTTATTTCATTGTGTGTCAAGAACGCAATCGCAAAACACGCAGATTTTATATATACATAAACCTTGTCAGTAATCTCTTATGGGGTAGTTAGTCTGTGGAAACTGTTTTGTTATTAAGCTACTTATATGTACTTATTTAAATCTGTTACAAAACACAACGGTTTATTTCCCAAATTAACTAAAATAAAAATAAAATAAAATAAGACAATCTGCAACCAAGTCCAGGCCAAGATGGAATTACCGCTGAAGCTCTAAAAGTAGGCGAACCGACGCTGGTGCCTTATATTACAAAATTCTTCAATAACATTCTACACGCTGGTCAACTACCTGCAGGGATTTGTCACTCGGACATAATACTTTTACATAAAAAAGGTGACAAATCCGACATTAATAACTACAGGCCCATCAGTCTTGTCTCACATCTGTACAAGACCTTCATTAAAATTGTCTAAAATCGTATAGCCGGCACCCTCGACAGAGCTCAACCCCCTGAACAAGCAGGCTTCAGACCGGGTCTCTCAACAACGGACCACCTTCACGCCCTTAACCAAATTTTAGAAACACACCACGAATTTCAACTTCGTCTCTACCTTGCTTTCGTGGATTATTCAAAGGCATTCGACAGTATGAATCACCAGTCCATGTTTGAGGCCTTGCGAAGGCAAGGTATCGACCCAACCTACATACACCTTATTCACAATATTTACAATAGTAGCACTGCAGCCATAAAACTCCAAACATCAGGTTCAGTATTTAATATAAGCAGGGGCGTGAAGCAGGGCGATCCTCTTTCTCCTAAGTTGTTTAATAGCACTTTGGAAGAAATGTTTCAGCAGATAGTGCCTGTCTGGGAGGACTGCGGTATTACAGTCGGCGAGTCGAAGCTAACCAATCTTCGTTTCGCCGACGATATCGTTTTATTTTCCACGTCAGCTCTCGAATTGCAACGGATGCTACAAGACCTTAGTACAGCAGGCCTTGGGGTTGGACTGAGGATGAACATGTCGAAGACCAAGCTAATGACCAATACCACAGAGCACAGGATAGAAGTAGATGGTGAAAGTATTGCATATGTCCAGGAATTTGTCTATCTGGGCCAAGTAGTCTCTTTCCAGACCAGACAGGAGAAATAAGTCGAAAGACGAATTGAAAATGCCTGGAAGAGCTACTGGTCCATGAAGGACATGATGAAGGGTGATCTTCCGCTATCCTTAAAGCGCAAACTCATGGACGTGTGCATTCTTCCCATTCTCATCTACAGCGCTCAGACTTGGTCTTTGACTGACATCCAAAAGTCCAAACTCAAGGTTTGCCAGAGAGGTATGGAACGCAGCATCCTTGGTGTTAAATTGATCGATCGGATCCGAAACACCACGCTGCGTTCCAAAACAAAAATAGCAGACGTAGCGAGAAAGGCTGCCTGCTTGAAATGGGACTGGGCTGGACATGTTGCCCGAATGCCCGATGACCTCTGGGCCAAAAAAGCTACAGAGTGGGTTCCTGCAAGTGCTGTTAGACGTCGGGGAAGGCCACGGAAAAGATGGCGCGACGAGTTAGACCGCTTCTCGAAACGGTGGCGCGAGCAAGCTGGGGACAGGGAGGAGTGGAAGAAGGGAAGAGAGGCCTTTGCCGCAGTGGGACATTGAGGGCTATTAATTGTAGTATATGCAGTAAAACGACACGTCTGGTTCTCAATACGTTTATTGCGAGACTAATTAAGCACACATCTACCGACATTATACGCACACATATATTACAATACTCTCTTCTTAAAATAAAAAGTATGTACATCAGTAAGCATCTTATTTCTAAGTAAACAATCTTAAGCGACAAGTTTGATTAATCACCAAGTTACCCTACCTCTTCCTCTATATAAATGCAAATTTTCATACATAATAAGTAAGCAGTACCAATATCTATAAGTAACATTACCAAGGCAACTCATACCTGAATGTACACCAATATTAATATGTACAATTAAACATTTGTATCACTGTTATTATTTATTTGTATTTTATTTGGAATAAGTAGTGTCGCAAGTCTGTTACTTAACTCTAAAACTTATACCTAGGTGGCTTAATCAGTCTACAATTTCTAATAGGCCTTGGTTGGGACGGTTCGACGATTGGAGTGGGCGATCTGGGACTACTTGGACTCGTTGGAGTATTAGGTGTCTGCACCGGAGTGCCATAGTGTTCTGCGGCAGCGGGTGAATTAATCCTACCGTTAGGTGATATAGCTTCACGCAACGGTGTCTTCGGAGACGTGGCCCCCACCATCGGAACATCATCCACCCTTGGTAATTGCAAAGCTGGGGGTTTTGATGGGTAAACTAACGTACTTGAACGCCGCCTTAACTGATCTATGTGTTTATGAGACTCTCTACCTAATTGATCTGTCACTCGATAATCAGTTGTGCTAGTCCGCTGTGTAACTCGCCCAGGCAGCCAACGAGATTCGCCCTGGTATTGGCGTAGCCAAACATCATCTCCCAGGTGCAATTCTCGCTGAATGCCATGGTTCCCTGACTGTTTCTGTTGAACCTTCCTCACCCTATCTTCACAGTCCGGTCGCATTACATCCAATTTAGTCCTTAACTGCCGACCTAACATTAGCGACGCTGGACTCTCCCCTGTAGTACAATGGGGCGTGTTTCGGTAATGCAGTAAGAACGTATCTATGGATAAATTAATGTTCTCATTAAGACGTATAGCTTTTCTAATTACCTTTTTAACAGTGCGTACCGCGTTTTCTGCAGCTCCATTTGAGGCTGGGTGATAAGGGGCAGAAAATAAATGCTCTATTCCATGCCTGGTTAAGAAGGACGTAAATTCCTTACTTGTAAATGGTGGCCCATTATCCGAAACTATTTGTCTTGACAAACCCCATCGCGCACTAACTTCACTCAACTTATCAATCGTACTAACCGCCGAAGTACTATTAATCGGGAATACTTCTATCCACTTTGTCCGGGCGTCTATCATTATTAAGTACAATTTACCGTTCAGAGGACCTAAAAAGTCAAGATGGACCCTGGCCCAGGGGCGCTTGGGCCACGGCCACGGGCTGGGCGAGTGGCGTGCCGGCGCGTCTGCCTCCGCCGCGCATGCTGCGCAACCGCGACACACGGCTTCTACCGCCTCGTCAATACCCGGCCACCACACATAACTTCTCGCAAAAGCCTTAGTCTTCACTATGCCCATATGTCCTTCGTGCAGTTCTTTTAGCACTGTTGCCCTACAACTTTCCGGTATCACTATACGGTGGCCCCACATGACACAGCCTAATTCTTCGTAAAGTTCGTTTCTTCTATTAACATACGGTTGCAAATTCTTTATTTCAATTGTTGATGGCCAATCGTGCCTAATATAATTCAAAATACGACTTAAAATTGGATCCCGCTGTGTACACGACTTAATATCGTTATGGTTTAATAACAATTCATTCTGCGCAAAATGCAAAAATGTCTGCTCGGGTAACACGTGTCGATCAGCTGACCGGCCGCGGCCGGCCGCCGCCGCCGCCGCAGTTCCGTTTACTTGCACTGGCAGCCGTGATAACCCGTCTGCTCCGTTATCTTTACTACGAACGTATTCTATATCGTAAGTATATGCTGACAGCTTAACTGCCCATCGCTGCAATCTACTCGCTGCCATTGATGGAATACCTTGTTTAGGTCCAAATATTGTCACGAGTGGTTTGTGATCCGTTCTTAAGATGAAACGCCTACCGTATATAAACTGGTGAAATTTCTCTAAACAAAATATAATAGCCAGCGCTTCTTTATCAATTTGTGAGTAATTCCTTTCCGCGTCATTAAGCGTGCGAGATACGTAAGCCACCGGCCGTTCGTCCCCCTCCCGCGAGCCGCTCCCTACGGGCTGACTCAGAACGCCGCCTATACCTCTTGCGCTTGCGTCACAGGTCAATAGTAACGGTTTGTTTTGATCATAATGCATCAAAACCTCGGTACTAGTTAAAATGTATTTAATTCGTTTAAACGCATTTTCACAATCCTTACTCCATGTCCACTCCACGCCTTTGCGCAATAAATCATACAACGGATACAGAATATTACTTAAATTCCTTACAAATTTTGCATAAAAGTTAACTAAACCCAAAAATGATCTCAATTCTGTAACTGACTGTGGTCGTGGTATATCAATGATCGCTTCTATTTTACTTGAATCCACTTTGATACCTTCTTTAGATATGATGTACCCTAAATATTGTACTTCGGGAACAAAGAAGTAACATTTGTTTCTCTTTAATTTTATTCCTTGGCTATGCAACCTTTGTAAAACCTTTTCTAATACCAATATGTGTGTTTTTTCATCTACCGTTCCTATTATTATATCATCTAAAAATACTTCGACTTGTGGTATATCGCCTAATAAAGTGGACATAATACGTTGAAAAATTCCCGGGCTCGAGGAAAGGCCATACACTAACCGGTTATAGCGGAATAATCCCCGATGTGTATTAATAACTGTAAACTTTTTCGAGTCGTCTAATTCTATCTGATTATATGCCTGCGACAGATCAATCTTTGAGAAAACTTGAGCTCCGTTTAAATTCACTAAAAGGTCGTCTATTTTCGGCAAGGGAAATCTATCAACCAGTAAGGCCGGGTTCAACGTCACTTTATAATCCGCGCATAACCTCAAACCCCCGTCAGCTTTACGTACCGGTACCAAGGGCGTAGCCCACTCCGAGGTGTCCACCGGCTCGATGACCTTGTCCCGGAGCATCTGGTCGAGTTCCGCGTCCACCCTCTCCTTGAGGGCGTAAGGCAAAGGTCGCGCGCGACAAAATACAGGCTCCGCTCCGTCCCGCACTCGCAATGTCGCTTTCCCGCCCGTGAACCGCCCCAAACCGCCATTAAATAGATCCTTATACCTGCCGAACAATTCCAACAATATTATATTACTAGATGTCGCGTGGTTCGCTCGCAGCAAGCTGCTCGCGTGTCTTGTTTTCCCGCCATTTTTTTACCGCGATAGAATTTGACCAAGACTTGAATAGGTCTCGTGAAATCAAAAAAGTTCTAGGTGCTATAGTTTTGCCAGGCCGTAGGGTGTCTCCCTGATGCGGAGCAGTTTTCCAAGATGACGTTCCGTTCACACCCCTATACATATTTTTTACACCCGATACATTTTCTGGAAAAACAAAATTTTGTATGGCGGCCATCTTGTTTTTCGGCCATTTTCTTTTTTTTTCACCGGCGATAAAATTTGACCAAGACTTAAATAGGCCTCGTGAAATCAAAAAAGTTCTAGGTGCTATAGTTTTGCCAGGCCGTAGAGTGTCTCCCTGATGCGGAGCAGTTTTCCAAGATGACGTTCCGATCACACCGGCGATAATATTTGACCAAGATTTAAATAGGTTACGTGAAAAAAATATTGCTCCAGGTATTATAGTTTTGCCAGGCCGTAGGGTGTCTCCCTGATGCGGAGCAGTTTTTCAAGATCGAGCAGTATTGAAATACTCAACATGACGATCCGATCACATCCATATACATAATTTTTACCTTCGAGGCATTTTCGGGAAAAACGAAAATTTTGTATGGCGGCCATCTTGTTTTTCCGCCATTTTGTTTTTTTTTCACCGGCGATAAAATTTGACCAAGATTTAAATAGGTTTAGTGGAAAAAGAATAGTTCCAGGTGTGATAGTTTTTCCAGGCCGTAGGGTGTCTCCCTGATGCGGAGCAGATTTCAAAGATCTAGAAGTTATTCTATATTAAAGTTGACGTTCCGATGACATCCCCATACACAGTTTTTACCAACGAATCATTTTCTAGAAAAACAAACTTTTGTATGGCGGCCATCTTGTTTTTCGGCCATTTTGTTTTTTTTTTACCGGCGATAAAATTTGACCAAGATTTAAGTAGGTTTTGTGAAAAAAAAATTGATCCAGCTATAATAGTTGCGCCAGACTGTAGGGTGTCTCCCTGATGCGGAGCAGTTTTCCAAGATCTGGAAGTTTTCCCATACTCATCGGGAGGTCCCGATCACACTCCCCATACATCATTTTGACCCCCCGACACTCCTTCTGGGAGAACAACCCTGTCAGTCAGTCAGTCAGTCAGTGGGTTTGTAGCTATATATAATATAACTAGATGTCGCGTGGTTCGCTCGCAGCAAGCTGCTCGCGTGTCCTGTTTTAGTTCGAAGCTTTGTATGGCGGCCATCTTGTTTTCCCGCCATTTTTTTACCGCGATATAATTTGACCAAGACTTGAATAGGTCTCGTGAAATCAAAAAAGTTCTAGGTGCTATAGTTTTGCCAGGCCGTAGGGTGTCTCCCTGATGCGGAGCAGTTTTCAAAGATGACGTTCCGATCACACCCCCAATACATCATGTATACCCCCGAGGCATTTTCGGGAAAAACAAAATTTTGTATGGCGGCCATCTTGCTTTTCCGCCATTTTGATTTTTTTTCACTGGCGATAAAATTTGACCAAGGTTTAAATAAGGTTTATGAAAAAAAAATTGGTACAGGTGTGATAGTTTTGCCAGGCCGTAGGGTGTCTCCCTGATGCGGAGCAGTTTTTCAAGATCGAATAGTTTTTCCATACTCAGCTTGACGTTTCGATCACACCTCCCATACATCATTTTTACCTCCGAGACATTTTCTGGAAAAACGAAATTTTGTATGGCGGCCATCTTGTTTTTCCGCCATTTTGTTTTTTTTTCAGCGGGGATTGGATTTGACCAAGATTTAAATATGTTTCGCGAAAGAAAAATTGCTCCAGGTTTTACAGTTTTGCCAGGCCGTAGGGTGTCTCCCTGATGCGGAGCAGTTTCTGAAGATCAAGAAGTATTTCCATACTCAACAAGAAGTTCCGATTACAACCCCATACACAGTTTTTACCAACGAGACATTTTCTGGAAAAACTAAATTTTGTATGGCGGCCATCTTGTTTTTCCGCCATTTTGATTTTTTTTCACCGGCCATAGGATTTGACTAAGAATTAAATAGGTTTTGTGAAAAAAGAATCGATCCAGGTGCGATAGTTTTGCCAGGCCGTAGGGTATCTCCCTGATGCGGAGCAGTTTTCCAAGATCTGGAAGTTTTCCCATACTCACCGGGAGGTCCCGATCACACCCCCCATACACCATTTTTACCCCCCGACACTCCTTCTGGGAGAACAACCCTGTCAGTGAGTCAGTCAGTGAGTCAGTCAGTCAGTCAGTACATGGGTTTGTAGCTATATATAGTATAATTATCCTGTCCAACACATTTATTGTGAAACAGGGGTATCTGTATGCCAAGTTCCGTTAGCCACTGTCTTCCTAGTAATGTAGTCGTTGCTCCTTTAATTACAAACAATTCTAAATGCTTCACGGTGTTATGATATTTAACTTCTGGTTTTATAACTCCTAAGGGTACAATATTGCTACCATCATAAAATTTTAGCACCAGATTAAAAGGTTCAATCTGCCTATGTTTGAAATATTTATTATAGGTTTCTACACCAATACAAGAAACTGCCGACCCTGTATCAATCTCCATAGGAATTCTATTATTGTCTATGTACATTGCAATGCTTACCGGTTTGTAACCGTTCAAACTCAAATGGTTTAGCTCTTCATCGACCTCAAACTCGTTTTCGTCGTGTGTGGTGTCGTGTGAGTCCAGGGCCGCTTCCACGTGGTGCACCCCTCGTTGCTGCCCGCTCCAGCTGGAGGTGGGCGGCCGCGCGCCCTTTTCTGGGCACACCCGCCTTAGATGCCCGATGCGCCCACATTTACTGCATGCAAAATTCTTGTATCGGCATTCCTGATTGGTATGGTTATCTTTACCGCACGTCTTACACGTCATCCTGGTAAAATTTTCTTTTGTTCCTGCACCCGGAAATCTTTTTCCGCCACGCGGCCGAAATGGCACCGTTCTGACGGAATGCACCGATCCCGCTGCAGCGTTGGCTACCCCCCCGCCTAAACCGGCGTCCGTCTCGCTCGCACCCGTACGTACCACCATCGCTGCATCTCTCTCCGCCGATTCCAACGATAATGCCAAACTGACCGCTTTTGAATATGTTAACTGCGACTCGGCAAAAAGCCTTTGTTTTATTAACTCACTATTAAGACAACACGTAAACTGATCCCGTAAATTATCTTCCAATGTTGTACCGAATTCACAAAACTTAGCCAATTTTTTACCGGCGATAAAATTTGACCAAGATTTAAGTAGGTTTTGTGAAAAAAAAATTGATCCAGCTATAATAGTTGCGCCAGACTGTAGGGTGTCTCCCTGATGCGGAGCAGTTTTCCAAGATCTGGAAGTTTTCCCATACTCATCGGGAGGTCCCGATCACACTCCCCATACATCATTTTGACCCCCCGACACTCCTTCTGGGAGAACAACCCTGTCAGTCAGTCAGTCAGTCAGTGGGTTTGTAGCTATATATAATATAACTAGATGTCGCGTGGTTCGCTCGCAGCAAGCTGCTCGCGTGTCCTGTTTTAGTTCGAAGCTTTGTATGGCGGCCATCTTGTTTTCCCGCCATTTTTTTACCGCGATATAATTTGACCAAGACTTGAATAGGTCTCGTGAAATCAAAAAAGTTCTAGGTGCTATAGTTTTGCCAGGCCGTAGGGTGTCTCCCTGATGCGGAGCAGTTTTCAAAGATGAAGCCTTTGTTTTATTAACTCACTATTAAGACAACACGTAAACTGATCCCGTAAATTATCTTCCAATGTTGTACCGAATTCACAAAACTTAGCCAATTTTTTAAGTTCCGTGACGTACTGTGCTATACTTTCGCCTTCTCTTTGTCTTCTATGCCGAAATTTATGCCTCTCAGCCATGAATGAGGGTTTTGGCTCCAAGTGTTCGCTCATCAGTTTCGTCACGACGTCCAAAGTCAACTCCGACGGCTTCTTGGGGCTTGATAAATTACTTAGCAAATCGTAGGCCTCTTCACCCATAACCGCAATTAATGTCGGTAATTGCATATCCGCCGCGATTTTATTTACTTTGAAATACATCTCCAGACGTTCCATATATGATGTCCAGTTCCCTGACGACACACAAAAACTTTCAATTTTTCCCACCGACATAATTGCACACGTTACGAATCCTCGTCAGCCAGTTGTAGTATATGCAGTAAAACGACACGTCTGGTTCTCAATACGTTTATTGCGAGACTAATTAAGCACACATCTACCGACATTATACGCACACATATATTACAAATAATAATAATAATAATCTGCAACCAAAAGTTCTGGGTGACAGGTGATCAGAACATCGCCTTTGATGAGTTTTCTTGTGTGTTTGTGCTCTAAAGAGTTTTTTATTGTATTATATGAGCAGTTTAACGCATACTGTTTTTTATTTGCTCTAAAACTAAGCATATCTATCTATCTACTCAGCCTGTATCCACCCACTGCTGGGTATAGCCCTTCTCTCTTTCCGATCCTGTGCAAGTCTCATCCATTGCTTTCCGGCATACATCACAATGTCATCCGACCACCGGGGTGGTGGTCTGTCTCAATATCGCATACCATCCCTTGGCCACCATTCAGTAACAGCCTTAGTCCATCTGTTGTCTTCCCATCTCCACTTAAGCGTAGCGATTCGTATACTTACATTTTCGACTTTAGTGCGTTGCCGAATTTCGACGTTTGGTATTCGATCTACCAGATGGATGCCTAACATGGCGCAGCAAACTGAGCATATATAGGAATATTATTCTTAGAAAAGAATAGCTTAAAAACCTCTTAAATTAACAAAAGGCAATCTATCTCGAACATAATCAATAGAAACTCGAACTTTAACGGGTTATCCCAACTAAGTTAGCTGAAAGTGAAGTCAACTTTTCACAATCACAACTTAAGTCGCCAACAACTTTACTCTGTCTCAACTAAAAGATTAAATGAATTAAGGAACTTAGTTCCTCTGTTACTAAACGTGAGAGGACTCGAGCTTTGTTAAGTCGCTCGTTCGATTTTTCTCTCAGTTTAGTTTGGATTGTTACTCGGTTTAATCTTTCGAGAGGTAATGTTAGATAGAACAGAATCGATCGGCTTAATGTCGATTGATACATCACTACGCTAATGACCGTCACAACACTGGCTCCTGTACTTTGACAGATATAACTCGTACCGTGCATTTAAGCTATTGTAAAATGTTATACAGGGTGTTAGTGACATCGTAACGAATTCTAAGGCGGATGTTTCTGACCATGATTCTGAGTTAAGTGGACTTTTTTAATTCTACACTTTTCCGATGGAAAAGCCCTGTTGATATTAACTCAGAATAATCAGCGGAATCATGCTCACTTACACCCCATACAAGTATGTACAGGTAACGAATACTGAGGGGGATGATTCGGACCACGATTCTGAAATGAAATGTGAAATTTCCTGTCGGAAAATTGTGTTTTTTTTTATTATTTTCAGTTTCATAGGCTTGCGACGGAAAATTCCGTTGATATCAATACAGAATCATGGTCTGAATCATCCCTTAAAGTTTACGTTACGATATCACTAACAACCCGTATATTATATTGAAATATAAACATTCCTACACACCTGCCCGGAAAGATATTATCTGAACGTGTTCTTTTTACCCGACTGCGGCTAATCCAAAAGCAGGGTTATGTGTTTGATGGCATATATGTATATATGTATATATTATGTATGCAAAACTATCTCGTAAACATCACTATTTGGAAGAATTTCAGAGAATCATACCTATTTTCTTGTTTCATACCTTTTTGAGCGTGATTTTTCGTACTAAGTCGGGTTCAAGTTTTTAGACGCAAGTTTTTTATTCGCTCTCATTAGCATCAGCATATTGTAAGCCTCGTCACGTCAGACGCATAAGTGTCACAAAGTATATTAATTTCCCATCGGCTCCGATATTAAAAACCTTAACATTAATGTAACGTTACATTAAAATTCATCTTCGTTATATGATTGACGTATCATTACCGTAGCTACGTGACTTGCTATTTTTATATTCCCGCGTCCCATTCTTGAGGGTACAGTCGGCCGCAATAATGTAGAAACGCGTCCAGAATTCAAATTTTCAAATTTATGTGTTAAGTATACTTACGGCCACGGGTACTAATATGTATACACTTTGAAACCATGTCACATTAAGTTTTTTCACAAATTAAACCGTAAGTCTCATTAAATGTCAAATATGATAGTGTGACAGGGTTCTAAAGTGGGTACATGATATTGCTCATGATTGTACGTAAGTACTCCGTGTGCTATAGTAACAATGGTGCTAATTCTTGTAAATACCATCTAATTTTATTTTAAGTTATATCTGTCATTTTCTTATCCGCCGAAAAGGAAAGGGACGGGTAATCGACAAGCATAAAATTTATGGAACACACGTCAATTTTGAGCACAAATCTAAACCAACCGTCTAAAAATTTTACATCCGTCAATAACCCGACACAGTTAAGTAGACAGCACGTCAAACGGATTGCATACCAGCGACGTACCTTTTGATTCGCTCGGGTTATTCATTCATTTACTCATTCTTCCTAAAATTAAGAGCTGTGAATCATCCGTCCCTTTCCTTTTCGACGGATATGAAAATGACGGATATAACTTAAAATAAAATTAGGCGGTGTCTGCAGGAATCGGGGCCAATGTATATATATATATATATTGGGGGGGGTTTATTCTGGTTTTACAGGTTTTCACAATACAGACACTTCATACAAACAACCTCGTTTCACACAGACTCCAAACATTGACGTCATCGTACACGCGCATCTGTATGTGTGACGTCTGACGCTATTCGATTCTGGTTTAAACTATGTTCGAGGGGGTGAGGTAAACCTAGCTCAGACGCTGGTGGGGAGCGGAGAGTTGCCGTTCTATACGTAGTATTATTCCTTATTCTATGCTTCTGCTATGAATCTCATCATCATCAGCCCATTAACGTCCTCACTGCTGGGGCACGGGCCTTTCCTATGGATAGATAGGGAGATCGGGCCTTAAACCATCACGCGGGCCTAGTGCGGATTGATGGTTATTGACGACTGCTAATGCAGCCGAGACCAACGGCTTAACGTGCCTTCCGAAGCACGGAAGAGCTCGAGATGAAAACTTTTTTTTGTGGTCACCCATCCTATGACCGGCCTTTGCGAAAGTTGCTTAACTTCAACAATCGCAGACCCAGCGCGTTTACCGCTGCGCCACCTCGCACCTCGCTATGAATCTATTGTCGCCCTATTATATTAAAACCACGTTTTTTTTTTATAAAAACAACATTCCGAAAAAAATTATGTAAATGTAAATTTTCTAAATTCCAAAAAGTATTCTCATTCAAAAATAATTTCTGTGCCTATAAATTAAGGTAACAAAAGAGATAAAATCTCAAATTAATATATTTTGGAAACATAGCTAATTAACAAGGTCCCACCAGAGTGATAAAATCTCGCAAAATACCTTAATAACCTTAAAAACAGTCCAATATATTAGACAGGAACAGAATCGGCGCGTAATCTTTGCCGACATTAATCAGTTCAAAAAAGCCGAAAGAAGATAATTCATCCCTTCCCTAGCGATGTTTTGAGTCGATTTTATCTTCATAGAATCGATTTCAGTCAATCGATTCAAGGTCCGATTAATGACTTGTATCTTAGCTCACCTCCATATGTATTCAGATGTGACTTTGTCATCGGTTTTAACGTGTTTACTGATCTGATACAGACCGGACATTCCATGCAAAAATCTCATTAAAGCGACACAGACAGTCCTCGCTTTCTTCCTTACTCCATAGCGGCTTCCGGCCATTTAACACGTTCACTGTGTATGAACCATTTGCAAACATTTGAAACCCATACGGGCATGTCCCATGTGTGTGGCACATTTTTTCTTGACATAGTGTGTCTATGTACATAAATTCCAATGTGTTTATCGAAAAATAACATTGCACGTGAGGGGTTGATATCTAACTTTCAGCTAAATAGTGAACATGTTAAGACTAATGTAAAACCCGGAGGGGGTGAAGAGCGCGCCCGATATGAATCGGTGCGGGGCGGAGATTTACCGTTCTATACATAGACGTTTAGAGTAATCGGATCGTCAGGGTCAAATTTTGTGTTTCGAAGGTAAATAAACTAACGTCTTTTGGCCGTAGAGACTCTTCTTCTTCTATCGTGTGGGTTGTGAGGTGGATTACCAACCCCATCAACCCTGGTATCAGGGTTTTTATTGAGCCGCCAAAGGCCCCTAACATGGCTCATGTAACGACTACTTACATATATAAATATGTAGCCGGGACCAACGGCTTAACGTGACTTCCGAAGCACGGATCATCTTACTTTCGGACAATCAGGTAATCAGCCTGTAATGTTCTAACCAAACTAGGGATCACAAAGTGATTTTTGTGATATGTCTCCAACGGGATTTGAACCCGGGACCTCCGGATCGTGAGCCCAACGCTCAAACCACTGGCCCACGGAGGCCGCAGAGACTGATGTCCAAATTCGCTTGATGTCCAAACACGACTCACGACTGTACCTCAATTGGACTGGAAGAGCTACATCCATCGCAAGATGAACTAAGTACCCACACCTCACCGAGCTTTCTGTTATACCAACGTGATAGGTGGTGAGCCGTATCGCCGTCTATAATGCTCAAATGAAAGTGACAAAGCAGTTACCTATTCACAAAGTAACCGCACATTTATGTAGCATAAATGAGTAAATAATTTCGTAACTACAAAGGCAAATAGTTGTTTATTTCAACTCCTAAGAAGCCCCCGGCATCAACTAGGTATGCTTATTAAAATTTATTTTATAGTACTGCCACATAGTTCACATTAGTGATGTGCCGGATCGTTAAAAATGTATATCCGCGGATATGGATCTGAATACGGATATTTAGTGTAAAGATCCGCGGATATGGATACGGATCTTAATTTTCTTTAAAAAAAAGATTAAAGTTATAGTTATTTTTATTTATTTTTTTATTCAAAGTAATAATAAACATTTTACAATCAAAAGCGGTGTCTCATAAACCTATCGACAGGTTAAAACAGTGATATTTTATCTCGCTTTCATTATAAAGATCTATCTATCTAAAGGTTTGTGTTGGATAACTGAGATTAGTGATATTTTTGAATCTGAAAAGTAGACTTGCCCATACAAAAACACCGACCAAAGGAAAGGTACTTACAGGATTGTTGAATTTGGTTTCTTCTGACCCCGGGGTGCTCTGGAGACTGCTAGTGCACTTTCAGATTAATTTTAAACAGCACAACTTGAATTAATACACTTTTATGTTATTTTAGAAATTTCTTGTATAGAAACGCGCGACGGCGGTAGTCGAGTCCACTTTATTTTTCTTTTTTCCTGGCTTGGGGTGGCGGGAGTTTTTGGCGCGAACCAAAGGAGTTTTTGGAAGGGATTCATGGTCGGTGTCCTAACATTTACCCCCCACCGAAATCAACAGTGATTTCAAAATAGGTAATAACATCACAAGAGTAGAATTATTAAATATACTACTTATAATGTACTTTATTGTTGACAAAGAAAACTAAGTTATATATTTTTTATAATAAGATAAGCTAATGGACTGTATAATAAATAATTAAGTGTATGAATGATATTATTATGATAGAAATAAATAACAAAGTTATTGGTCCTGCTCTTTTGGGAGAGGACTCAATTTGGAAACAGGCCGTTGTAACCGTGAATTTTGTGTACGTAATGTAACAACGCGAACTCTACCATCACGTCCAGGGTGAATCTGTTCTACACGACCCAAACTCCATTGTTGACACGGTACGTTATCGTTATGAATTAAGACCAAATCGTTTACGTTTAAGTTAGGTGTATCAACAAACCACTTCTGCCTTTGTTGCAATGTGTGCAAGTATTCTGACTTCCACCGGCGCCAGAAGTGCAGAGCGGCCTGCGTAATGCATTGCCATCGTGTTAAACGATTCAACGGTATATCTGAAAGATCGTAATTGGGAGCCGATACCAATTGACGACCGACTAAAAAGTGTCCTGGCGTAAGGACGTCGAATTCACTCGGGTCATTAGACAAACTACACAAAGGGCGCGAATTTAAAATCGCTTCTATGTTAGCAAAAAGAGTACCCAACTCTTCGAAAGATAAAGCACGAGTACCTACTACGCGCTTCAAGTGGTACTTTGCCGATTTTATTCCGGCTTCAAAAATGCCCCCAAAATGACTACCTGTCGGGGGGTTATATTTCCATGTCACTTTTCTGACTGTAAAACCGTCAATAAGCTGCCGTTGACTTGCATTATAAAATTGAACGACTTCGTTTAAGTGTTTACCGGCCGCGACAAAGTTTTTACCGTTATCCGAATACATGGTATGTGGAAGACCACGCCTAGCCGTAAACCGATCGAATGAAGCTAGGAAGCATTCAGTAGTCAACGCCGAAAGGACCTCAAGGTGAACCGCACGAGTCGAATAACAAACAAATAGACATAAGTAAGACTTTGAGATTCTAGCATTGCGTCTATTTGTTTCTTTTGTATAAAATGGACCTCCAATATCGACACCGACCGTGTGAAACGGGTAAACGTCCTGTAAGCGGCACTTAGGCAAAGAGCCCATTTTAGGTTGATTTACAGTGGGCCTATTTCTGAAACATGTAACGCATTTGGAAAGGCGAGACCGTATAACACAGCGAGCGGCTATAATCCAATATTTTTGAACTAATATGTTTTGTAAAGTCCTAGGTCCGACATGTAAATAAACTTTATGATAATAATCAATTAAAATGTTTGTAAAATGACATTTTTTCGGTAAAATTAAAGGGTGACGTTGAGTAAATGGTAAGTTTGCGTGTGAAAGCCTACCCCCCACCATGAGAAGACCACGGCTATCAATGAACGGGTCGAGTTTACGTAGGCTTTGAGAGCATCGATTACCTCGTTTTAATGACTCATTGTCATCACCAAAATGTTCGGATTGAACTATTTGAATAAGTTTATCGTGAGCTTTATTTAACTCTGCGGTGAGCAATGCGCCCCTGATTCTATCAGGCCGAGAAACCCTGGAATTGTGTAAGAATCTGAAACACCAGGCGACTATGCGCTGCAGTTTGTTAAAATTCGAATATTTATTTATTATATTATCAAAGTTATTTTTTAGAGAGACACCTTCAGTGAGTAATGACGTACTTTCCTTTACAGGTTTTAGTTCCAGGGGTTCTCCTTTGAACTCAGTTAGAGACCTCACTGGCCACATATGTTGTGGATCGTACAACCACTGTGGGCCGCGGAACCACTGATCAGCGATGTGCAGCAACTGGGCCGGCGTGGCGCCGCGCGAACATACATCGGCAGGATTGTCAGTGCCGTTGACGTGATACCATTGAACACCGGCTGAACATTCAGTAATCTTAGCCACACGATTCGCAACAAAAGTTTTTAATTTGAATGCAGGTGTATTGATCCACGTCAACGCCACTGAGCTGTCGGTGAAAGCCAGTACTTCGCTGATCAGTACTTCCTTGGCTAATATCGATACGACATATTGTAGGGTTTTCGATAACAAATGAGCGGCCATTAATTCAAGACGCGGAATCGATACTGTTTTTAAGGGCGCAACCTTAGATTTTGATAACAGTAGGCTAACCTTGACATTGCCATGCCCGTCCTGACTGCGAATATACACGACGGCAGCGAAACCATTCGTCGACGCGTCACAAAAACCCACAATTTGAGCTGTAATGTGAATTTTCACAAAAACATGTCGGTCATGTTTTAGTTTCGATAATAAAGGTATTTGAAATGAAAACAAACGCCATTCATTGAGAAGCGCATTAGGCAGCGCGTCATCCCAACCTAAATTGGCGCACCATAACTTTTGCATAAAAGTTTTAGCGAGAAAAGTACAAGGCGCAACGAACCCCAAAGGGTCAAATAACTTAGCTATTTCCGACAACACGGAGCGCTTCGTCACGTTACTTTCCATCTGTGTGGTACGGAAGGAGAAAGCGTCTTCTTCAGGTAGCCAGTGCAGGCCGAGAATCTTGATAGCCATAGTTTTGCCGTCATCGAACTGAACAGGTGGTTCGAGTTGATCACTAGGCAATTTATTTAAAACTTGAGCACTATTACTCGACCACTTGCGCAATTCGAAACCGCCAAGCTTTAGCAATTCTACCAACTGATGTTGAAGTGTCAGCGCGTCGTCTACACTATCCACTGACCAAAGCAAGTCATCAACGTAAAAACCTTCACGCAGAGCACGGGCGGCATCAGGGAAACGATCGCCTTCATCCGCGGCTAACTGCTGTAACGTGCGAATGGCTAAAAACGGGCTGCTGACTACCCCGTAAGTGACTGTGCACAACTCGTACATCTTTATAGGCTCGTTGGGCGAATCTCGCCACAATATGTGTTGAAATTGACGTTGTGATTTGTCAATTAATATATTACGATACATTTTTGATATGTCACCGCATAAACAAACGTTACGTAAACGGAAACGTATTAATAATTCCACAAGATCAGCTTGCAGTTTGGGCCCCGTATATAAAACGGAATTTAAAGATTGATTATTTGTAGTTTGACACGAAGCATCGAAAACTACGCGAAGTTTTGTCGTACTACTATCAGGCTTATGAACGCAGTGGTGGGGAATGACGTACGCCGATTCCACTTCCGATACGTCACCGACACAGACCATGTGACCGAGCGACGCGTAGTCGTCCATGAACGTTTTATATTCGCCCCTTAGATCGGGTAAACGAGATAATTTGCGTTCCAAATTTTGATATCGTTTTAATGCAATTTGTTTAGAATCGCCCAGTTTCGCGTCAGGTTTGAATGGGTAGCTCACAATGTATCGACCGGTATTATCACGCTTATGGTCACTGACAAACATCTGTTCAGCGATGACGTCATCTGGATTTTTAGGTACGTCACAGGATAAACTTTCGGTTTCCCAGAAAGATTTAATTAAATCGTCCACCTTAACTGTGCTACTAGTGAACATACAAGTCGACACACCGTCAGCACCGGTATTCACTGACAGCTGGCCTGTAATGACATACCCGAAAATGCTACTTAACGCGAGCGGTATCCCTTGACGTGACGGATGATACTTGCCACCATCATAAATGAATGGAAACACGTCACTGGCAAGCAACATGTCAATGCGACTCGAGCGATAGAAAGTAGGGTCAGCCAACACCAAATGTTTATATTCGTTGATTAAATCCTGTGACAAAGTGACAGATGGCATATCGCCAGATATTTTCGGAATGATCACAGCTTTTATATTAAAAACAGGGTCATTAGACATGGTCGGCTTTAAAGTGCAGGACACCATACCGTGATCGCGAACTACTGTTCCGCCTAGGCCCGACAATTGAGTGTTACACTTCTGACGTGGAAGCCCTAATCGCTGTGCACAATCATTTGTGATAAAACTGGTTTGAGAACCACTGTCGATCACTACGCGCACGGGTTGATATTTGCCTGAAACATCCGTAACGTGTACAACCGCAGTACCCAGCATAACTGTCGACCCAGACGAGCATGACGATGCCAAGGAGACCCGATTCTGTTGATCGTTATTAAAGTCGTTATCACAACTGTCATCAGAGCCCGTGCTTATCAAAGTTACATTGGAATCTAAATGCAACGTGTGATGATGTTTGTTTTTGCACACCGTACATGTTATCTTCGATGGGCACTCATTAGATGTGTGACCTTGACGCAAACAATTTTCGCATAAACGCAAATCTTTTATTTTTTCAATTCGCTGCTTAGGAGACAGCGCAATGTATTCGTAACATTTATAAATCGAATGAAATGGCTTATTGCAATACAAACATGCCTTCTTAGAATTATCAGGGCCCGCATTGCTCGCCAAACAGGTTTTTGAATTGACATTTTTTGTAATAGGTTTACTATTATTATTAGTTTTGTTTTGAACCGCATTTAGAATGGGTTTATTTGAAACGGGCTTTGAAACAGGAGGATTAGACATTTCCAACATACGCGCCTGATTCGATACAAATTCGCTTAATGTTTTAAAAATAGGTATTTCCTTTATACCGATTTTTTGTTCAAATTCTCGTCTAGAAACCGGGTCCAGGTTACGTAAACCGATATAACAAAGAATAAATCCCGCTAAATCATCGATTTTTAATAATTCTAACGCTTGAACGCATTCTTGAAATGTCTCTAAAAAGGAATTCAATCCGCTAACAGATTCGTTCGGCAAAGGTTTGAACGCGAACAATTTATCCAAATAGCGGGTAGCTATAGCACGCTTATTTTCATACCTGTCCGACAGAGATGACCAGACAATATTATAATTGTCACTCGATACAGGCAAACTTTTCACTATTTGAAGTGCTGGCCCGGTTACTACGGAAAGTAAATAATGGAACTTCTCGACATTACCTATCGAATTATTTGTATGAATCAAACTCATAAATGTATCGCGAAATGTAATCCAATTCTCTAACCTTCCGTCAAAATGAACAAGTTCAATTTTAGGTAAGCGAGGCTGAGAGCCGCCGCTTCGCTCATATTTGAATTCACCGCCACTTTTTGACGTATTCGAAACAGTTTCGTATTGATGAAAAATACGTTTAACTTCGTAATACAAGTCATCGAAAGCCTTTATTTCCTGGTCGTTAATTATATACGCCGGGTTACGCTTTAGTTCCAGCGCAGAAATATCATCAACAATTCGTTCGAATGATTCGCGAGAAGATTCGAGTTCACTGACCCGCACCAACAATTTGTTAACTAACGTGGAATCACTTTCGACAATTTTAGATAAATCGTACATCTGTTGAACACGCCTAAAATAACGTTCTTTTCTATTTATTAACGTATTTATTTTGATATCAAGATCGGTCAAAAATGGAGTTGTAGGTGTTTCTTTCGCCATTTTGAACTGAAGAAAAATGTACTAGAAACTTCGAGAACAACGCGTCCCTACAACTGCCTGTTTATGTAAAACCGAACAAAAAGTAATTTACACTGTAGAAATAGATTCTAAGTATTTGACTACGTATAAAAAATATATTAAATATGATATTACACTGTGACAAATAGAACTATTGAACAAATACTTGCACAATGAAATGTGATGTTGTAACTTTAATATTTTGAATAAAATAACATAAATTATATATGAAATAGTCTGTTAATACCTATTTTGATATACTGAATCCGTATCGAAGGACCATAAATGTTGGATAACTGAGATTAGTGATATTTTTGAATCTGAAAAGTAGACTTGCCCATACAAAAACACCGACCAAAGGAAAGGTACTTACAGGATTGTTGAATTTGGTTTCTTCTGACCCCGGGGTGCTCTGGAGACTGCTAGTGCACTTTCAGATTAATTTTAAACAGCACAACTTGAATTAATACACTTTTATGTTATTTTAGAAATTTCTTGTATAGAAACGCGCGACGGCGGTAGTCGAGTCCACTTTATTTTTCTTTTTTCCTGGCTTGGGGTGGCGGGAGTTTTTGGCGCGAACCAAAGGAGTTTTTGGAAGGGATTCATGGTCGGTGTCCTAACAGTTTGCAATTTAAAGGTTCCAAATATTTGATTTTAAGAAATAAAAACAATCTGAATGGAATTTTATAGTTTTTTATTTAATTATTCTACTTAATCACCTGAAAAAGATTGATTCGTAAAAGATCCGCGTGAAAAGTAACGGATACGGATACGGATTTTTCTTTTATCTCGTACATCCGCTTATATCTTTAAGTATTTTTTCTATCTATCTATCTATCCGCGGATACGGATACCAATACGGATATTCGGAACATCACTAGTTCACATATACACATTCTCTCAACTAATTAACTATTTTATGCAAGTGTTTGTGACATCGTAACGAAAACTCCGTCGGCGACGGAAAATTCAATTTGATATTAACTCAGAATCATGGTCTGAATCATCCCTCTCAGTATTCGTTACGATGTCAAAGTATGTTTTGCACACCATATGATAAACAGTTGTTATACATTAAAGTACCAGTCACTAACACCCTGAATATATATTTGTCAGGAAAAAGCTGGGTGGCCTCTGTGGTCCAATGCTTGAGCGATCACGACTCGAAGGTCTTGGGTACGAATTCCGGTGGGAACATTTCACAAATTGTCTGAAAATAAGATGATCCGTGCTGCGAAAGGTACATTAAACAGTTGGATCAAGCTAATATTTACTTATGTAAATATGTAGTTACATGAGCCATCTAAGGGGCCTTTGACGACTCAATAGGAACTCTGACACCAAGGTTGCTAAAATCGGTCATTGATCTCAAATCCGACACGAAAGAATAAGTTTAGTTAGGACAATTTTAACATACATTTTACATACATTCTTTCATAATAGCTATCGCTATCGACCCACTAGGATCAATTAATTCTTTAAAATATTCTTCCTCTCAGACGACGCCTTGAGCCGAGGTTCGCGCCCAACTGGGCACCCTCAGGCCTGTTGTCTTAAATTTTGTACTGGGTGAGAGCCCTCTGCGCTCCCCATTTATCCGGCCAAGTAGTTAAATCTACAATAAGTCACGTCAAAAAAAAAGAGTTCATAATAGCTTATGTCGACCTAATCGATTCGACGAGTAACGACTTGAGATGCCGATTCTAATCGAGTCATCCATATCGAGTTACCCATATCAATCGATTGACTCGAATCTCGCCATCACTACCTTATATCGCATGATATAATCGGGACATATATAAACCCAAGATGCTAATCTGCCGGACTCTCTAATTGACAGTTTGATATACTTGTGTGCGAGACTGTCCCACGAATAAGAGAGAAAATGTTATTTTTTCTTGTGATTTAAGGTTTAGTCTTTTTATTTTGTGATTCATTGGGCTTTAGGGATTACATTATGTGATACCTGGTATGTTGTTTTTATTCATTACATTATTTATATTTATTTTTTATGTTATTTTATTCTCAATTTCTATATATTTATCGCATATGACACGATTGATAAATGTGGAACAGCAAGAGAAAAATATGTTCCTAAAACTGAGATTGAAGTCACGACCTCTTTAATAAAGGTCGATGGCACTTGAAACTGATCCAGTACCACCACCTGAAGGTCTTAAATTCAACCTGTTAAGGGTCTAACTTTCCCCTGATTTATAATCGTAACCCCGGAGGCACTCAGCGTTATAATAAAAAAAACTTTCCCTCCAAATTCCGTGTTAATAAAAATATTTTTTTATCCCTTCTTTTTCGAGGGGGAAAAGGAAAATGCCGGGACCTCTCAATTTTTTATCATTTGGCATAAGATGTGTTTATAACAGGGTTTATTATGCATGACACACGCGCGGTTTGCCGCCATCTTAAAATTTATTTATTTCTTGTAACTTGTTTTAAAATTCCGTGACGCAAGCCTCCGGGTTTAATTGTGCCTAATTCTAATGATGGACTTTCCAGGATACGTTTATCAAAAACAGTATAGATGGCGTTGTTCAGTTTAAACGTGATAATTACCTATTTTCTTATTAACCAAACTACAATGGAAGTGCAGAAGCATCATCATCATTATCAGCCGTACGACACCCACTGCTGGGCATAGGCCTCCTCTACGATCCCGACGACCCGATTACTCTAGCCATAGAGACAGCCAATCAGCTCGCGACACCAAACACTTCAGGACCCCGATACCGACCCCGCCGGCGTGGTCGACGATTTCCCTCATTCAGCGCTTATCGCTATCGACCCACTAGGGTCGATTAATTCTTTCAAATATTTTTCCTCTCAGACGACGCCCTGAGCCGAGGTTCGCGCCCAACTGGGCACCCTCAGGCCTGTTGTCTTAAAACGTTGTACTGGGTGAGAGCCTTCAGCGCTCCCCATTTGTCCGGCCAAGTAGTTAATGCCATCTGCGGCAAATCTACAATAAGTCACGTCAAAAAAAAAAAAAACCTCCCCCAAGGACCTCCACGACGGTCGGTCCTGCGACTAAAGTCATCGACATAGCTCGGAGAATTGCCAAGCTGAAGTGGCAGTGGGCAGGACACATAGCGAGGAGAACCGATGGCCGCTGGGGCGGAAAGGTTCTCGAATGGCGACCACGTGTCGGACGACGCTCAGTGGGTAGGCCCGCTACAAGGTGGACCGACGCGACGATCTGGTGAAGGTCGCGGGAAGCCGCTGCATGCGGGCAGCGCAGGACCGATCGTCGTGGAGATCCTTGGGGGAGGCCTATGCCCAGCAGTGGGCGTCGTACGGCTGATGATGTATGATTATTAGTCGGCTATAGGGAAAGCTGGTTATTTAGTAAAAACCATCATGATTATATAAAAACTTAAAAACCGTGACAAATCTTTTTGTCATGTGAAAAGAAAATAGAAATAAATAAAAGAATATCTTAAAATATAACTATGCATGTCTCTAAAACTGCAAACTTCCGCCCGTAATCCCAAAAAGGGTGGACAAAGTCACAATTCATGATTACATCTTGCAGCCATTTTTATATTATAAAAATAAATAAATATTTGTTTTCTTAATTTTATAATATAAAAAGTGTAGTAGTATACTTTGTGACCTCCTTATTCGTTTTAATCAACGAAAGGCGACCATTTACGTAATCAGAATAAATAATGATTGCGAACCCGCCAATACGTATTATCCGATTCGTTAATTAACGAATATGTACGATTTATACGAATAATTATGTGATTCATGCGAATATGACCATATTTCACTTATTATTCTGGTTTGGTTCGTTTTTCGAATTTTAGACGTATGTAATTTAACCTGTATTGGGCTGGTTTTCCCTTCGCGGGTTGGAAGGTCAGACAGGCAGTCGCTTCTGTAAAAAATCGGACCTGTCGAATCTAAACTAGGTAAGCGGACCCTGTGAAAATGGGATAACCTTAAGGAGACATATACATATCGATAAATTATATATTCTATTATTTTTTTTGTGTAATAAAATATTTATTTTATTACATCTTTTGTACTAGTTTCGAGCGAATAACGACTAGTTTCAGCATAACACTTTATATTTATACTTAACTGCTCCCGATAGAGCCGTATGGGGCAAAAAAGTGGAACATCATTCAAGGTACACATATTTACATACACACATTACATTTTTTTTGACGTTGCTTATTGTTGTTTTGCCGCAGATGGCATTAACTACTTGGCCGGACAAATGGGGAGCGCTGAGGGCTGTCACCTGGCAACACATTACATATTTTGCGTATATAACATTAATTCCTGCAACAATAGCCTGACGCGATCTTCGATGTATAATATGTTACTGTAAAAGCTCGAACTTAAGTGTAAGTCTTAGGATTTTTCGACATGAGTTGGTAAATATTGTTGGTTGGTTGGTGACTATTTCTGAAAATATCTTTGTTTTTCAACATTTACCTGGCCATTAATGTGTGCCAGTGGCTGCAAGTTGTCTTTGATTACTTGTGGCTCTGCCCACCCCATTAGGGATTACGGGCGTGAGTTTATGTATGTATGTATGTATGTATTAATGTAAATCCTAAGATTTACCAACGGAATGGTGGTAAAAGTTCGAATCGCAAACCTTTTGGGACAGTTACCATTAGGAATTGGCAGATCTTAGGTTTTACTGGAATATCTTAGGATTTACTGCAGTTCGAGCTTTTACAGTAACATAATATATATATTTTCGATTGACAGCCTGTCTGTCTGTAAAATTAATAAGCAACCGAATCCGTAAAACGGGCTAGTCAACAATGAATTAAATATGGCGCTAGTTACTAAAGTTAGCGCGTGTAGGGCTTCAGCATCATACCCGATCATATTTCATACCTCTAACTTTCCAGTTCGTTATAAAGTGGCCCGGATTCAGGGCTCAATTGCACTTTCCGTTTTTAACGCTTCTTATTCTGTGGGTTGTGAGGCCAATAACCAACCTCGCCAACCCTGGAGTAAGGGTTACTATTGAGCCGCCAAAGGCCCCGACATGGTTCATGTCAAGTCGTACTTAAGTAAATAGTACCCGGGACCGACTGCTTAACGTGCACTCCGAAGCACGGATCATCGCTCGATTCTTATTTTATTTACTAAAGTACACATACATACAGAGTGTTAGTGTTAGTGACATCGTAACGAATACTGATGGAGATAATCGAGCTCATTATTCTGAGTTAATATTACGTGGAATTTTCCGTCTTAAAATTCATATTTTTTAAATTATTTCTATTCTATACATTTGCGATGGAATATTTCACTTGATATAACTCAGAATAATGAGCTGAATCATCCCTCAAAGTTACGATATCACTAACACCTTGTATAAAATTTCACGCGTATTTATTATAAAAACCTATGTAGCTAGTTACATGCGCACGCAGCTATATCATCATCCTAGTTCTTCTTGCGATTCATGTACTGCTCCAATTGAAATATGGTCGTGAACTTATGTTAAACACATACATAAATACATACAGAAACTCACGCCTATTTCCCACCGGGGTAAGCAGAGACTATAGAATTCCATTTGCTTCGATCCTGATACACTTCTCTTGCTTCCTCCACATTCATCAATCGCTTCATACACGCACGCCGGTTCAGAGTAGATCGTATTAAACCTTTTCTAAGGACATCTCCAATTTGGTCAATGTAAATCCTTCTCGGTCTTCCTCTGCCAGCCCTACTATCAACTTTCGCTTTATATACCGCTTTTGCAATTCTATTATCATTCATCCGCTCTACGTGTCCTAACCAGCCTAACATTCCCTTCTCAATCTTAGTCACTATATCGTCTTTTACACCACATCTCTGTCTTATCACACAACACACCAACAAACATAAATGTAACATGTTATGTTGAACAGAGCACCATAAATGATTGCTAAATCCGCGACTGTTACAACTACTCTTTCTATCTCTCAGTGATGTCTGTGAATTCATCATCACCAGCCCATTAACGTCCCCACTGCTGGGGCACGGGCCTTCCCTATGGATGGATAGGGAGATTGGGCCTTAAACCATCACGCGGGCCCAGTACGGATTGATGGTTATTAACGACTGCTAATGCAGCCCGGACCAACGGCTTAACGTGCCTTCCCAAGCACGGAGGAGCTCGAGATGAAAACTTTTTTTGTGGTCACCCATCCTATGACCGGCCTTTGCGAAAGTTGCTTAACTTCAACAATCGCAGGCCGAGCGCGTTTACCGCTGCGCCACCGAGCTCCTCACTCGAGTCTGTGAGTTACCAACTTATTATTATTATATATATTTACATATTTTTTCAGTACAGGTCAAAGTTACGATCTTAACCGCTGGAGCAGAATAAGAAGGGTACTATAGGTACGGTCACGAACATTGATATGTATACATTTTGGTACCATGTCACATTAACTTTATATTTTATATTATATTGCTCATGACTGTACTATATACCTACGGTTTATAATATGATACAAAAATAATTACCGAACGAACGAAGGTTGGTGGTAGGGCTGGCAGAGGAAGACCTAGAAGGACATATTGACCAAATTAGAGATGTCCTTAGAAATGGTTCAGTACGATCTACTCGTGAATGAATGATAAATGAATGTGGAGGACGCAACAGAAATGAAATGAATTCAATAGTCTCTGCTTACCCCGGTGGGAAATAACTTCATATCCATCTTACTTCTACCCCAATTATAGACTGGGCGCGCTAGTTTATACGTAAGATTTTTACTTCAAAAAAAATATGTAATTAAAGTGTTTACAAAGAGATGTACCACTTTTGTCTCAGGCAATATCCTGCGAGCTCTCAGCGCTCACCATTTGTCCGGCCAAGTAGTGAAAGCCTTTAAAAAAAGGAACTGGAAATCCGCTTTTAATACAAACAAATACAGAAGTACCACTACACGTTTGATTATCGTGTGAAATACAAAACAATGAGGGTATCTGGCAATTAAAATCTGAACAACAATGTGGGTAGAACACAATTCGCAATCTGCATTTCGCACTCGGGGGAATAATATTCGCACTCCGGGAGAAAAAAATCGCACTTCCGTTCCTTTTGTGGCGATCAATAATGTACAGTCGCGGTAAATATTTTTAATGTGATTTAATTTTTTGATATTATAATAATCCACATTATTATTATAATATTTATATTGGCCCCGATTCCTGCAGACACCGCCTAATTTTATTTAAAGTTATATCCGTCATTTTCATATCCGTCGAAAAGGAAAGGGACGGTTAATTTTAGGAAGAATGAATGAATGAATGAATAACCCGGGCGAATCAAAAGGTACGTCCCTGGTATGCAATCCGTTTGACGTGCTGTCTACTTAACTGTGTCGGGTTATTGACAGATGTAAAATTTTTAGACGCTTGGTTTAGATTTGTGCTTAAAATTGACGTGTGTTCCATAAATTTTATGCTTGTCGATTACCCGTCCCTTTCCTTTTCGGCGGATAAGAAAATGACAGATATAACTTAAAATAAAATTAGATGGTATTTACAGGAATTAGCACCATTGGTTGGTTTATTTATATTATACAGGGTGTTAGTGAAATAGTAACGAAAACTTTGATGGGTGAATCAGACCATGATTCTGAGTTGATATCAGTGGAATTATTCGTCGTAAAAGTATGAAACTGAAAATAATTTAAAAAAACGCAAAAGAAAATCGTTAATTTTCCGAGAGGCCTGTGTGTACTTGTCCTTTATGTTTTACGTACAATAAAGATTTTTTGATTAATTGGTTGATTGTAATGTAGCTAAGAATAGACAAAGCCTCATTTGTCCTTTTCTACCAAGCCTGACAATTTTGTTTCTTAATAGAGAGGGTGGAAGAAGCGAAAGTGGTCTCTCAGAATCGTTGTAACATGGAATTCCATGGTCTCTGCACCACACACACACACATATACACACACAGACACGCACGCACGCACCCACGCACGCACGCACGCACAGACACCGACACCTACACCGACACCGACACCGACACCGACACCGACACCGACACCGACACCGACACCGACACCGACACCGACTCCGACACCGACACCGACACCGACACCGACACCGACACCGACACCGACACCGACACCGACACCGACACCGACACCGACACCGACACCGACACCGACACCGACACCGACACCGACACCGACACCGACACCGACACCGACACCGACACCGACACCGACACCGACACCGACACCGACACCGACACCGACACCGACACCGACACCGACACCGACACCGACACCGACACCGACACCGACACCGACACCGACACCGACACCGACACCGACACCGACACCGACACCGACACCGACACCGACACCGACACCGACACCGACACCGACACCGACACCGTCACCGACACCGCCACCGACACCGACACCGACACCGACACCGACACCGTCACCGACACCGACACCGACACCGCCACCGCCACCGACACCGACACCGACACCGAAACCGACACAGACACAGACACAGACACCGACACAGACACAGACACACACACATACACACATACGCTCGCACACACACATAAGATCACGCCTATTTTCAGTTGGATATTTTTTTCGATTATAAGTAAATATACACAGCGTATGTTTAAAGAAAAAATATCTCTCGAATATAGCAGAAGTAATAAATTATTATCACATTGAGATTGCTGAGATAGCAAATAGATTAAAAAATAATATTTAAAAAGCTAACAACAAAGCCTTAACGCGTTATTAATTGACTGGCCGCAAATAAAACGTGTTTCACAGCCATTAGCGGATATATTAAAAAGTAAATAAAAAAGGAGAAATACGAAAATGAATGTCTTTTTGTGCTATGTATTGTGCGATGTATTTAATAATTGTAACACAGGTGTCTTTTTCAATTATGTTAAAACAACATTACTTTATCAATTTTCTCAATTCTATTTGTTTATTTTTTTGTACAGACTATTTATTTATTCGTGCAAAACAGCAAACACAAGACGACATACAATTCATTATAAATAGAAAAACTCCAAATCATTACGCCGTTGGCATGTCACGGGCCTTTGGCGGCTCAATAGTAGCCCTGACACCAGGCTTGATGAGGTTGGTAATCCTCCTCAGAACCCACACGATAGAAGAAGACTTAATTTAAAATAACTTTCATACCGGATATTTCCGGCGAGCATGCATGAAAGCTTTGATGAGACTGGAAGAAGCGAGGATCATGTGTTAGTATCGTAGTAAAAAAAATCCATAGTCTCTGCCTACCCCAATGGGAAACAGGCGTGATGTTATGTATTTTGGACCATTAATTATGAGTTAAGGCTTATCACATTACATCATATTCATCTTGGGTCTTGGTATCAAAAGCGGCTGCAAGTTCTTTACTGACTTCTTATGACTCTGCTCACCCTATTAGGAAGTACGTGCTCTTCTCTTCTTACGTGTGGGTTGTGAGGTGGATTACCAACCTCATCAACCCTGGTGTCAGGGTTACTATTGAGCCGCCAAAGGCCCCTGACATGACTCATGTAACGACTACTTACTTACATCAGTAAGTAGTAACCGGGACCAACGGCTTAACGTGCCTTCCGAAGCACGGATCGTCTTACTTTCAAACAATCAGGTGATCAGCCTATAATGTCCTAACCAAACTAGGGATCACAAAATAATTTTTGTGATATTTCCCCACCGGGATTCGAACCCGGGACCTCCGGATCGTGAGCCTAATGCTCAACCACTGGACCACGGAGGCCGGAGTACGTGATTATAATGTACGTTATTTAAAAAAAAATACCCGATAGACTGTACCAAATAGAAAATTAGGGGTAGATACACAAAGCCCTACTTAATTGTCTTAAGTGATTCAAAAAGGGTTAAAAAAGGCATTTGAATAGCACACCTTTTATAAAATTGGTATTGTTTAAGTACAATAGCTTTACAAACCCTTTTTTTTTTTCGAAAAAAATAATGTTTATCGAATATCAACCCTATAGCTATTTGTATTAAAAGTGTTTTCTGAGTAGGGTTTGAAGCGCTTTGTTTAATCTTATTGTAGATTTTTTTATTGATTACTAGCTACCAATAATCACGCGTAGCGAAGACTGGATAAGAATCATACATACATAAACTCGCGCCTATTTCCCACCGGGGTAAGCAGAGACTACGGAATTCCATTTGCTTCGATCCTGATTTATCTTGCTTCCGTTTTATACACGCACGACGGTTCAGAGTAGATCGTACTGAATCAATATAAGAATCAGTTATAAAAAAATATATCTCTTTATTTAAGAGCTGCGCTCTTGTCGGTGGAGTAATCGCCTCCATTTTCATTACTCCATAGATAGGGCGTGTAGATCGGTGGTTGCCCCAATCGCCTAAAAAAAAAATAAAAAATATATATTTATCATATCAATATATTTTTTCATATATATCTTTTTAGTGAAATGGTAGGTAATTAAAAAAATAATAAACCGATATCAAAGTCTGTCAAATAAAAAGTAAAAAATAACAATTTTGTTGAATACAAACACAGTTACAGTTTTGTTGAGTTTTGTTTTGTTGTTTTTTTGTTTTTTTTTATTATTTTCTTTATTTCCTAATCTTAAGGCAGATAACACCAGAGCATTAGAGAAAACAATTTGATTAAGAAAAGCAGCCATGTCCGTTATTAAAGAGTTTTTACGATGGGAACATTCCCTGGAAAGGTACATCACAGGCGGTGAGCCATATCATCAACATCATCATCACCAGCCCATTAACGTCCCCACTGCTGGGGCACGGGCCTTCCCTATGGACGGATAGGGAGATCGGGCCTTAAACCACCACGCGGGCCCAGTGCGGATTGGTGGTTATTAACTACTGCTAATGCAGCCGGGACCAACGGCTTAACGTGTCTTCCGAAGCACGGAGGAACTCGAGATGAAAACTTTTTTTTGTGGTCACCCATCCTATGACCGGCCTTTGCAAAAGTTGCTTAACTTCAACAATCGCAGACCGAGCGCGTTAACCGCTGCGCCACCGAGCTCCTATCGTATATCGCCGTAAATAAAGTATATTGAAATACATTCATATAACCAAACGTACATAGGTAAACCAAAGGAAGTTCGTTAGACTTCGTTCTGTAAAAGATAAGGAAAAAAACCAAATATTTACTCGAAATCACACTGGATATATTCGTTAAAAAATAATAAGAGAACAATCAAACAGTGCCGGCTTACTGCGAGCGATGTAATTCCTTCGGCCTACACAGGGAAGTTTTTAATTTTAGATTAGATACACACGGCTCTTGGGAGACTCTAGCCATAGAGTAAGAAATAATACCTAGGCTAGGCTATGGCATTTGCTGAGGTGGAACCGTTTCGGCATACATTCATAATTGTATTATTTTCTTTTAATATGTGAGAACATTAGTATGTCGAATAAATATTTTTTTCTTTCTTTCTTCTAATACTACGTATAGAACGGCAACTCCCCGCTCCCCACTTCCCGCACCGGTCTTACTTTAGTCTTCAGTCGTATGGCGTCAAACATGACACAGATGCGCGTGTAAGATAATGTCAGTAGTGTCTGTGTAAAATGAGGTATTTTGTATGAAGTGTCCGAGGTGTGCTCTAGCCATAGAGGCGGCCAAAGAGCTCGCGTCAACAAACACTTCAAGACTAAGTCAGCAAATAAATAAATATCAATACCTATACCTAATATGAGGAGCTGGGTGGCGCAGCGCTTAATGCGCTCGGTCTGCGATTGTTGAAGTTAAGCAACTTTCGCAAAGGCCGGTCATAGGATGGGTGACCACAAAAAAAAAGTTTTCATCTCGAGCTCCTCCGTGCTTCGGAAGGCACGTTAAGCCGTTGGTCCCGGCTGCATTAGCAGTCGTTAATAACCATCAATCCGCACTGGGCCCGCGTGATGGTTTAAGGCCCGATCTCCCTATCCATCCATAGGGAAGGCCCGTGCCCCAGCAGTGGGGACGTTAATGGGCTGATGATGATGATGACCTATACCTAATATATACCTATTTTCTTGTTTCATACTTTTTAGAGCATGACTTTTTCCTGACACTTTTTGCGGAAGGTGAAGTATATACGTACAGCATATATCAACTCACTGCCACACACTCAGAAGATTTGTTTTAAATTCAGATTGGTTTACTCTTGACTTCGTTCTTCCACGAGGAGAAGAAGAGATCGACGGTAGAACGAGCTTACCCAGAAAATGCCTATTCACCCGTGATTTAAAGGACCCCAGGTTACAAGATACAGGAAAGACCGACGCCGGCAGCCCATTCCATTCCTTGGCTGTGCGCATTATGAAAGATGAAGCGAAGCGCTTGGTATAAATCTCTATAAGCGCATACTAAGACAAAACCGTCACACAGTAGTAGTCGGGTTTTAGTTTTTAAAATTATATTTATATTAGCTAGCCATTCTTGTCTGCAGTGTGTCGCATCTGTAAATTGAATTTTAATGATTCTTGTTGAATAAAAAGCGAGGGTTACTGGCGATTCAATTATCCCAGGCTGGTCAATCCATTAGCGTAAATTAAGTCAAGCCGAACCGAGCCGAGGTGAGCCGAGCCGATTTACATATGCATGTCAATATCGTCATGACAGGCTTAAGATGGACGATCTTAAGGTTATCCTTTTGTCGGCTTGGCGTGAAGTGGTAATTAAGCGGATGGATATCTCACCGTCCACTATTAGGGTTGTCAAAATTGTAGTCTTCTGCTGGAAAGAGAAGGAAAATATCCGTACAAGTAGGTAGCTAGATGCCATATGAAGCGAGAGGAAGAAAATCATGCGTTTACTTTGATTTATTTTGCACTGGTAATCCCGCTGCGCTTTTATTTAATGTATTTCCTATACCTAAAGGTTGCCTGGAAGAGAATGCCACCTTAGCAAAAAGGCTGCCTTTTGTACACTACTTGTCTCATTGTAGTCGTTTACGTGCAATAAACTCGCGCATATATCCAACCGGGCTAAGCACAAAATGGAATTGTATTTAAGTAGATTGAGAAAAGCTGCAGCAGTTTTAGGCAGATGAGACGTCTGTTATGTAAAAATTGATTTAAATTGATATAGGTGCTAATTCCTGTAAATAGCATCTAATTTTATTTTAAGTTATATCTGTCATTTTCTTATCCGCCGAAAAGGAAAGGGACGGGTAATTGACAAGCATAAAATTTATGGAACACACGTCAATTTTAAGTACAAATCTAAACCAACCGTCTAAAAATTTTACATCAGTCAATAACCCGACACATTCATTTACTCATTCTTCCTAAAATTAAGAGCTGTGAATCATCCGTCCCTTTCCTTTTCGACGGATATGAAAATGACGGATATAACTTAAAATAAAATTAGGCGGTGTCTGCAGGAATCGGGGCCATAATGTAATAATATCTTTATTTGTACTATTGAAGCCTTAAATATATGACAATATTTGTTTACATTACTTAAATTGATCAAAGTATAATAGGCTAGATTCCAACTATTCAAATCAGTAACTTTTTACTAAACGTCAAAACACGAAATTACTATAGAATTTGTATGAAAAAGCACTCTATGACGTCATAGAAAAATGTGATAAAATGCCGGACTTATTATTACGTTTTTCTTGATTAAAATTCACAAATAAGTTAAATAAATTAAAGATAATGTTTTTCGTTAGTTTTAGAGCTGTCTTTATTTAGTAAACAGAATTTCATAATTTATCGTGACCCTAGTACACGACCCAATTATGTTTACAAAAAGAAAATTAAATCGAAATAAATTCTAACTCGGACAGGACTTGAACCCGCATCTCTTGACCGTGTTAACTATTACACCACTAGGTCCTCGTCCTGTCCATTCGAAATTCTTTCGATCTATGTATCATCATTAAGCCGACGCTTAACTATAATGTTACCTACTGAAAAAATATATTTTTGAATTTGAATTTCTTGTATATTTTTTATGGTATTTTTTTTATTGTATTGTATTAATTGGTGATTCTGTTTGTCCACAGTGAGGCCTCTTTGGGTGCGTCTGCAGGGAGGCAAGCGCCCTCTGGTCGCGGGGCAGAGCACCGAGCTGGTGTGCCAAGCCGTCGGGGCCCGTCCGAAACCTACCATCACCTGGTGGAAGGGCGGCACCAAGCTGAAAACTTTCAGGGAGACTGTAAGTACATTTTACATGCTTGTTTGCTTCAGACAGCATTAACTACTTGGCCGGGCAAATGGGGAGCACAGGTCTGCGCGAATCTTGTGGTTATCTAGGTAAGTAAGTTTATAATATTTGAAACAATAAATCGACCCTGATGGGCCGATAGCGATAAGCGTTGAATGAGGGGAAATTGTCGACCACGCCGGCGGGTCGATATCGGGGTCCTGGAGGTATATAGTCGCCGTATGTGGCTGCAAGTTGGCTTCAAATATTTAATTCTCTCTGCCCTTTGGTTATATGCGTTATTATCGAGTAAGTAGAATCCAATGATAGGTATCGTAAAAACCTTAAAACGGCGTAATGTAGTAACAAAACGCGAGAACACAGTGAATGCGGTTTGTCGAAGTGAGTTTGGTGCGAGTTCAGATGGTTCCGAACATTCCGACATCAAATGCAGAAACAAGCGGCAAAGAAAGAGGGTAGATATGTTTGCTCTCAGAAAATTATGGATCTACCTGCTCCACTCCAATCTCATCAGTCATCCCGTGATCATGGCACTTGCAACAGTGTTGAAATATCGGGAGTCTCATATCCCTTATTAACGCGGTAAGAACCCGGTATGTGTTTTAATTACATGCGTTAACATCACATAACCTGTTTGACAGCCCCCGTGGGTCAGTGGATGAGCGTTAGTTTGAATCCCAGTGGAGATATAATCAGAAAAAATCCCTTTGTGATCCCTAGTTATCGACATACGGTAGTTATCGTAGTAGTGTGGGCGCGTTAAAAAAAAAAAAAAAAAAAAAAAAAAAAAGAGTTTATTTCGGACATGTTCCATAGTGGTTAGTAACAAGCAATAAACAACTTAATCTAGTGTTAGTAATAGAACGATAAAAATAAAAATAAAAATAAAATAACATTTACACACGACACGGCTCGACAATTATAAACAACAAGAAAACGTACACATTAACACAACACATTACTAATAAGCAGGTTCCCACCGCCTGGTCACCGGTATCTGCAAGTCCACTTCAGTATGTAAGCGCATCCAGTGGCCCAGCAGTGGGGAGTCCCACCTATCAGTCAACACGCTCAGAATGCCGTTTGAGCTGGAACGTAAGCGCCTCAATAGCGATGCACACCTCTTCCTAATAATTGCAAAGAAACAATCTGTATTGTGATCGGCAAACATTTTTGACGCACTGCAAAAACGCGGCAGCCCAAACAGCACCCTGAACGCGTTATTGTATTGAACTCTCAAGGCGCCGTTAAGCCGTTGGTCCCGGCTATTAGCCGTAAAAACACCTCCACCAACCCGCAATGGAGCAGCGTGGTGGACTATGCTCCAGTGGGACGTATATAGGCTGTTTATGTTATGTTATTTATGATCCCTAATTTGTATCTATCTCTCTTTATTTAAGCTGAGCTGAGCTAAGAGCTGCACTCTTGTCAGTGGAGTAATCGCGATTACTCCATAGATAGGGCGTGTAGAACTGTGGTTGCCCCAATCGCCTTCCGTTCCGCAGTACACCGACCAATTTCTCAATCGGTGATGTTCTAGCTAGAGCCCTACCAGAACCCATTTCCTCGGCCTCCAACCAGTACTGATACCGCTGCTGCCCGACATCTAGTTTGTATATAAATCTTCAATCCTTGCACATGTACAAATTCATTTCCTATACAAACACTGCTCTACTAAAATTCAAGATAAATCTGCATTTCAATGCTGCTACCACTGCATCGTGTATCTTCCATATTTTCTAGCCTAATTACCCTCTACAGACGACAGCACAATAGTCAGCTGTCATTGTAAGCCCGTGCCACAGAGCACGATACGAAATGAGGCCCAGCCGCTTCTAGAGGCGGTGTTAAAAAACAAAATTCCTAACCCATTCGTTAGAAGTTGTAGTAAGTCAACTATTTAAATTAGTTGGTTATTTTTTTAAATTCTAGATTAACCTCATGACTCTGAGAATTCCAGACACAGGTTTAAACAATGACGTTTGGATTATAAAAGAACATTCAGTTTTACGACTGTATGCTCAAAATATCGATATGAATAAGGACATACATATTACTTATTAAGACCATTGTACTGTGTTCATGCAAATAAACGATCTATCTATCTATTTATGATACATGTTAAAAAGGAAGTACATGGGTTTTGTAATCAACTTAGTTGAGGTATGAAGGCGTCGTTTAGTACGAGGCGTCAATCGAAGGTACCTGATTCGTTGGTAAAGTACCTATGCACTAGGTACATAACCGAAGTTTTATATTACAACTTATCAGCAAAAAACCAATAACCGCTACTCAATTGCCTATGCGATAAACGCAAAGTCAAAATAACGCAATCATTATGAAGTACGATTTTCTTGTCTAGTAGCGGCGAGGCACTATTTTGTTCCGTGCTCTATGGCCAGTGCAATTCACATGAAATTACTCGAAGCGATACGTTGTCGAGACATCGCTTGACAATCGGTTCTCGTTATAACCGCTACTTGTATCGTTTTAACGATTACTGAATTGTCGTTATTTGAGTATTTGATACTTACCTTGTTAAGGTTTTATTATGCTTTTCTCGTATTCATTAGTTTTAGATTGTTGTCGATAATATGCAAACAATAGTTGATTTTAAACGTATTCTTATTTGTTCCATTTACACTAGCGAATTACCAATTGCAAAGCAAAAGGAGGGTTATGTGTTTGACCGCTGTGTATGTATGTGTGTATGTGCGTCTTTTCCCTCCTAATTTCTAAACCTCTAATCAGAGGTCGTATGGTAAGCAAACTTTTAGGAAGAATTTACGGCTATTTCGGCTATCTCTTAAACATCACTATTAGCAAGAAATTCAGAGAAATATTTTCTTGTTTTGTATTTTTTAGAGCGTGGTTTTCCGTAGTCGGATTTTAGTTTTTAAAGTTTAATTGTTTTTTTAGTTAAATAAGCTAAACTAAAGGGAAGGGGCGCGTCACAGGAACTGTAACCTGGAACCTGACAGGGCAGTAACTGTCAGTACTATTCAGAGGCGGAACGTAACGTCGAAAAACATAACGGTTTCCGTGGTCCAGTGGTTGAGCGTTGGGCTCACGATCCGGAGGTCCTGGGGTCGAATCCCTTTGTGATCCCTAGTTTGGTAAGGACATTACTGGCTGGCCACCTGATTGTCCGAAAGTAAGACGATCCATGCTTCGGAAGGCACTTTAAGCCGTTGGTCTGGGTTACTACTTACTGATGTAAGTATGTAGTCGTTACATGAGCCATGTCAGGGGCCTTTGGCGGCTCAGTAATAACCCTGACGCTAGGGTTGATGAGATTGGTATTTCCCATCACAACCCACACGATAAGAAGAATATACCTCCGAATCGCATTCATTCATATTCCCCATCAATTCCTCTCAATCCCAGTAGTTTCCTCAGTAGGCAATAAAATTGTAGACTGACATGCAATAAAGGTATATCACTCCATTATCGAGAGTTTATATTACACCCGACACCCTGCCTCATAAACCAACGTTGAATTTGGTTTACGAGTACCCACGGTTGATAATGGATCGTACTAGGTGAAGTCATGAGCTATTGCTCATGATACATGATATTTCATGTACCCACTTTAGAACCCTGTCGCACTATCATATTTGACATTTATTAAGACTTACGGTTTAATTTATCAAAAAAGTTAATGTGACATGGTATCAAAGTGTATACATATTAGTACTCGTGACAGTACCTGGTTGACTTATCACGGTTATATTATGCTGAACTGAAACGTCATAGAAGGGAAGCTAGGAAGAGAAAAAGAAAGCGAAAGAGAGGAAGAGGAAGACCAAGAACAGCTTACATAGAACAGATTATACAGAAGGCGAACGTCGTGTCTTATAAGGAAGTGAAAAAAATGGCCTTTGATAGAAAAGCAAGGAGAATGTTATCGAAAAGAGCGTGACTCGAAAACTCGAAATAAATTTCACGATGTGAAGGAAAACATCGTGAGAAACCCACATTCCCGAGAAATGCATTTTCGGAGGTATATAACCTAACCTGTGTTGGACTGGATTTCCCTTCAGACAGGCAGTCGCTTCTGTAAAAAACCGGACCTGTCAAATCGTCTAGTTTTTGTTACGATATCACTAATATTATCACTGTATATATTACGGCCTCCGTGGTCTAGTGGTTTGAGCGTTAGGCTCACGATCTGGAGGTCCGGGTTCGATTCCCGATGGGGACATTGTCGAAATCACTTTTTGAGATTGTCCTTTGGTAAGGACTTTTCAGGCTTGAATCAAATGATTGGCGGGGTCGGTATCGGGGTCCTGAAGTGATTGGTGTCGAGAGCTGGTTGGCTGCCTCTATGGCTAGAGTAATCGGGTCGTCGGGATCGTATATTACGTCCTTCGGTAAACAGGCACAGAACACTTTTCATCACAAAAGTCGGAACTTCCGAATAAGGCCACATTGAAACAATGCATCTGAAGAATAATATGGGAAATTGACTTAATTATATAAAAATAATTGAATTTGAAGCGTCAATATTAAGAATCGTAATCATAAACAGCCTATGTACGTCCCACTGCTGGGCACAGGCCTCCCCTCAATCAACCGGAGAGGGTATGGAGCATACTCCACCATGCTGCTCCACTGCGGGTTGGTGGAGTGGATAGTTTGAATAATTCCCCTCAGTATGTGTTACGATGATACTAACAACCTGTATAAATATAAAAATGCGAAGAAACATTTCTTCGCATTTTTAATAAATTATTATTATTATTTTATTTACATAAATATGAAAGTTAAGAATATAGTAATTTATATAAATAAAAATTATCTTTTATAGGTACAGTCATGAGCAATATAATGTACCCACTTTAGGACTCTGTCGCACTAACATATTTGATATTTAGTGAGACTTACAGTTCAATTTGTCTAAAAAGTTAATGTGACGTGGTACCAAAGTGTATACATATTAAAGCTCGTGACTGTACTACGTACAGATTCATGATTATTAGAAGTTATTTAACTGAAAACATTATTTTTAGGTTTTCGAACCTCAAAAAGAAAAACGTAACTTCATTTTTTTTTAATCTTTACACAAAGTGAGCATGTTAAATCAATTTATATACGGTCCTACTACAAACCTTTTACCCCAATCAAATTACGTCAGTCGTTCATTCATAATACTCTAATGAGTAACAATGTATTTCATTTCCTCTAGTATTATGTTATTTCGTTACCTTTGTTACTTTTGTCATTGTTGGGTTTTTTATTTGTCCCAATGACACAGTCTATTTGGATATTGGTTCGGCCTTTTACGAGGTACATTGTCCGTTAATATCTTAATGCTCATTTATTATTGACCGGGACGAAAATAGAAGCTTAGAATCTAATGTTTACATACGTACATGCATGCACACACAAAACAAGTAAATAGGTTCGATAACAATAGGGTTGGGAAAAGATAATACATAACATAAACGGCCTATACAGGGTGTTAGTGACATCGTAACGAAAACTTTGAGGGGTGGTTCAGGCCATGATTCTGAGTTGATATCAAGTAGAAATTTCCGTCGCAAAAGTATGGATTGGAAAATAATTAAAAAGAAAAGAAAAATTTTCATGAATTTTTGACACGAAATTCCGCTTGATATCAACTCAGAATCATGGTCTGAACCATCCCCCTCAGTATTCGTTACGGTGTCACTAACACCCATACCTACTTATATGGCTACCGCATATACTTGTACGGGGTATAAGTGTCATCGTAACGAATACTGAGAGGGATGATTAATCTGATTATTCTGAGTTAATATCAAGTAGAATTTTCCATCGCAAAAGTATAGAATTGAAAATAATTTTAAAAAACTAAAAAAAATCATGAATTTTGCGACGGAAAATTCCACTTGATTTTAACTCAGAATCATGGTCTGAATCAACCCCCTCAGTATTCGTTACGATGTCACTAACACCCAGTATACGTCCCACTGCTGGGCACAGGGCTCCCCTCAATCAACCGGAGGGGGTATGGAGCATACTCCACCACGCTGCTCCAATGCGGGTTGATGCAGGTGTTTTTACGGCTGATAGTAACGTGCCCTCCGAAGCACGGAATCCTCTTACTTTTTCGAAAAATCAGGTGATTCAAGCCTGAAAAGTCCTTACCAAAGGACAATCTCACAAAGTGATTTCGACAATGTCCCCATCGGGAATCGAACCCGGACCTCCAGATCGTGAGCCTAACGCTCAAACCACTAGACCACTGAGGCCGTAATATATACAGTGATAATATTAGTGATATCGTAACAAAAACTAGACGATTTGACCGGTCCAGTTTTTTACAGAAGCGACTGCCTGTCAGAAAGGAAAACCAGCCTAACACAGGTTAGGTTACATACCTCCGAAAATGCATTTCTCGGGAATGTGGGTCTCTCACAATGTTTTCCTTCACATCGTGAAATTTATTTCGAGTTCATCATCATCATCAAGGTAAAAGCCTAGCTCTTGTCGGTGTGATTCTCCTTTCCTTTCTATCAAAGGCCCTTTTATTTACTTCCTTATAAGACACGGCGTTCGCCTTCTGTAAAATCTGTTCCATGTAAGCTCTTCTTGGTCTTCCCCTTCCTCTCTTTCCTTCTAGCTTCTTGTCTATGATGTTTCAGTTCAGCATATAACCGTGATAAGTCAACCAGGTACGGTCACGAGTACTAATATGTATACACTTTGATACCATGTCACATTAACTTTTTTGACAAATTAAACCGCAAGTCTTAATAAATGTCAAATATGATAGTGCGACAGGGTTCTAAAGTGGGTACATGAAATATCATGTATCATGAGCAATAGCTCATGACTTCACCTAGTACGATCCATTATCAACCGTGGGTACTCGTAAACCAAATTCAACGTTGGTTTATGAGGCAGGGTGTCGGGTGTAATATAAACTCTCGATAATGGAGTGACATACCTTTATTGAATGTCAGTCTACAATTTTATTGCCTACTGAGGAAACTACTGGTATTGAGTGGTATTGATGGGCGAATATGAATGAATGCGTTACGGAGGTATATTCTTCTTATCGTGTGGGTTGTGATGGGAAATACCAATCTCATCAACCCTAGTGTCAGGGTTATTACTGAGCCGCCAAAGGCCCCTGACATGGCTCATGTAACGACTACATACTTACATCAGTAAGTAGTAATCCAGACCAACGGCTTAACGTGCCTTTCGAAGCACGGATCATCTTACTTTCGAACAATCAGGTGATCAGCCTGTAATGTCCTAACCAAACCAGGGATCACAAAGTGATTTTCGTGATATGTCCCCACCGGGATTCGAACCCGGGGTCTCCGGATCGTTAGCCCACCGCTCAACCACTGGACCACGGAGGCCGGAGTATGCCACCTATTATTATTTCTCTTTCGTTATTAAGCAGTCATTACACTAACCAATACACCCAGACCGATGCGTCAAAGTCACATCGAGATCGGGAAAATCGACGCTATTACACTAGTTCGACATCGTGGTTACCATGGTTACGCCCAACCAACTCGCTCGAGATCGTGGTTACCATAGTTACGCCCCACCAACTTGCTTTCAGACTTCACGATCCTGATCGCTGCACTCGTGACTTTGACGCATCTGGCAGGATGGCTTTCTTATTCGACCCACTAGAGTCGATTAATTATTTTCAATATTATCCGCCCGAGCCGAGGATCGCGCCCAACTGGGCACCCTCAGGCCTGTTGTCTTCTCTCCATTTATCTGGCTAAGTAGTTAATGCCATTTGCAGCAAATCTACGATAAGTCACGTCAAGAAAAAAATGGCAGGACGGATTGACAAATGTAATATATCTTATATGGAATGCTGATTATTTTCTGTCTCTCTCCAACAGAGCTCAACAGACGGCAACGTTACCAGCAGCATCCTGACATTTGTACCGGCAATAGAAGACGCGGGGCGAGTGTTGTCTTGCAGAGCTGCTCAGCCTACCCTGGATGGGATAGCGCATGAAGATGGATGGAAGCTGGAGATACAACGTGAGTAACTTTTTTTCACGACAACATAACAACTTCTCTATATTCCAGTTGAGGTATCAGGGTATATCCATAGCCGTACCATATACTACTATACCATATCCATAGATGAACCAAGTACCCACACCTCACCGAGCTTTCTAGACCAACTTCCCGACGACCCGATTACTCTGGCCATAGAGGCAGCCAATCAGCTCGCGACACCAAACACTTCAGAACCCCATTACCGACTCCGCCAGCGTGGACGACGATTTTCCTCATTCAGCGCTTATCGCTATCGACCCACTAGGATCGATTAATTCTTTCAAATATTCTTCCTCTCAGACGACGCCCTGAGCCGAGGTTCGCGCCCAACTGGGCACCCTCAGGCCTTTTGTCCTAAACTTTGTACCGGGTGAGAGCCCTCAGCGCTCCCCATTTGTCCGGCCATATAGTTAATGCCTTCTGCGGCAAGACTACAATAAGTGTCGTCCTAAAAAATCAAGATCCACGCGTTACGATGTCACTAACACCCTGTATAGTTAAGTGTGTTAGTAGGTAAGTTAGTCCAAAAATAATTACTAAGAAAATACATTATTTCACAGATCTACCAGTAGCAAAACTGGAGCTGGGTGCCAATCTTGACGCCAACAAGGTGGTGGAGGGATCTGACGTGTACCTCGACTGCAGGGTGCGAGCCAATCCCTGGCATAACCATGTCTACTTCAGTCACAATGTAAGTAATATACGTATTGAACTTTGGTTTAGTTTGGTGGGTTCATGACTTCAAACATCGACGGCGCTTAGAGCTTGAATAATGCAAATAGTCGATTAATTTCTTAAGTTCAAAATTATATACTTATTCGATATGGAAAATTGTACAATAACATTGATTCATCGATTATAATATCAATCAAGTTTTAAATATAATCGACACCAGCGCCACTAACGTTACTAATAATTTATGTTAATTCAATTACCCTGAGCTCTTTGAGCATTCTACTGCAATCAATCCTAATTAAACCGATCCAATTGTTTTGACCTCGAGAACAAAATCCCGAAAAGATATAAAATGAAAACAATGTTCTTAAAACTTTAGAACTGTGTCCAATAAATAATGGAGTCCACGGACAAAAAGTACATAAATCAAAATCAGAAGAAGAAGCCGACACTGATGGACACCCAAAAAAGTCTGACGTATTTTCCTTTAAATTAATTGGATTCTACATTTAGAGCATTCAGTTGCAAAATAAAATTATGTTCTCGTTTGATTAATTACGTGATAGTTTGACAATAAACAATTTCAACTAAAAGTAGGTGACGTTTTTAATTCAAGCTCACTTTTTAATTCAAGTTTGGGTTGGTAGGCAATATAATTAAGTACCTACATTAAAGACTATATCGCAAAGTGACTAAACATCATCTCACCTAGATCTTACCTCTATATTAACTTCGTCGCAACATAATCGCATAAAAATAGGTATTAGTTTAAAAAGTAAAACCCAACTACGAAAAAAAACGCCCAAAAAAGTAATAAAGAAGAAAATAGGTATATTTCTCTGAAATTCTTCCGAATAGTGAAGTTTAGGTGATAGCCGTGGTAAGCAAATTCTTAGAAATGACTTTCTGCTTATATTAATGCTAATAATAATTTACCTTCCTCACTCAGGGAGTAATAGTGAAGCCCGGGCCAGGGGTCCTCCTAGCCAACCAGAGCCTGGTACTACAGAGAGTGTCCAGGAAGGCCGCTGGGGCATACGTGTGCACCGCCCGGAATAGCCTGGGAGATGGCTCTAGTGAGAGACTCATATTGGATGTCAAGTGTAAGTAGTTTCTCAGGGGTACGGAGATTCCTTTAGGGGTACGATGACTTCCTCAGCGGTACAGAGACTTCCTTAGGGGTACACAGATTTCCTCAGGGGTTCGCAGACTTCCTCAGGGGTACGCTGACTTTCTCAGGGGTACTGAGCCTTCCTCAGGGAAAAGAATGTTCAGGGGTACTGGGATTTTCTCAAGGGTTCTGCTAGCCAACTAAACCTACTGTTAGAATGATAAGAATCGATCGACTTAATCTCGACTGATACATCACTATGCTAATGAACGTCACAACACTAGCTTACGTACTTTGACAGATCGAATTCTTACCGCACGTTGGGGCTACTGTAAAATGTTATCTTTATTGAAATATAATTACTAATTGTACTGAACTGGTCGTTCTGGTTCATACTACCTACATGCCATATATTTTTTCATAGGTGTATATATTTTTTTACTTTTATTTTAACAGCCTCTGTGGTCTAGTGGTTAGAGCGTTAGGCTCACGATTGGGACATTTCCGAAATCACTTTGTTTGACTATCCTTTGTTTGGTAAGGACTTTTCAGGGCTTGAATCACCTGATTCTCTGAGAAATTAATATGAATCCGTGCACGAGGGCACGTTAAGCTGGTTGTCCTGGATATTAGCCGTAAAAACACTTCCGTAGTGGAGCAACTTGTTGGAGTAAGCCCCATACCCCCTCCGGTAGAATTGATGGGAGGCCTGTGCCCAGCAGTGGGACGTATATGGGTTGTTTATGTTATGTTTATTTTCTGTATACAGATTCCCCGACTTGCAAGTCTTCGCAACCAACAGTGATGAGGGCAGCAAGAGGGGAAGTCATAGAAATAGAATGTGATCTGGACGCCAATCCCAAGGTAAGAATATAACAGTATTTTACTTAAAAAAAAATCTAAGTCCCTGTGCCGAGGTCTTTCTAGCAGCTGCTTTTCCCCGGCTGTACAGGCTGTGAGAAGCTGCAGTAGTTTTAGGCGGATGAGACGTTCGTTATGTAAAAAAATACGATTCAAAGTGTAACTATGTTACCTGCTGAATAAAGATATTTTGGAATTTGAATTTGAATATCTAGTTATTTGAAATACTCACAAGTTTGATTACACTTTCATGGATTTGGATAAGAAATGTAGATAAAATATAAACTACATATTCGCCATATAGTCACTGTGTGGTTCACTGGCTTGATTCTCAAACGAAGAATACCGGTTCGAACTTCGGTACTTCAGGTACCGGACTTGCATCTGGAACTTATTAATTCATCTTAAATGCAGTTTTCACTAACACAGTTGGCTCGACCATTTTAGACGGCGATACGGCTCATCCCATATCACATTGGTCTAACAGAAAGCTCGGTGAGATGTGGGTACTTAGTTCATCGTGCGATGGTGTGACTTCACCCACTCTTCGCTAGCTATGTTTAAGTGTACAATAAGTCACGACAAAAAAATAAGTTAAATTTTGTTTGAGACAATCATTTCATCTTAATTATAAAAGTTGAAACTGACTGACACAATTCAACTGACAATTCAAACAGCTGACTGACTTCGAATATTCAAAATTTTGCACAAAGCGCCTTCTGACAAACACTTAGAAAGGATTTTACAAAATTCAACCTTTGGGAACACAAAACAGATTACGTGCAAGACAGTTTGTCATTAATAAAATATTTTCAACTAAGAGTAAGGTCACACACTACGCTTTATCCGTTGCGACGCCTGACGATTTAGCCAAATTGCAAAAGATTAAGAAAAATGAACCGTGACAGTGTTAAAAATGTATCGATTTGACATAACGGGGGTTTTAAAAGCCCACTTATAAGCAATTCATAAAATCAATATTTTAATTTGACATTTGCGAATATATAAGTAAGTGCGCAATATAAGAGAAATATCAAATAGTAATAGTTAATTAGTGGAGGAGCTCGGTGGCGCAGCGGTTAACGCGCTCGGTCTGCGATTGTTGAAGTAAAGCAACTTTCGCAAAGGCCGGTCATTGGATGGGTGACCACAAAAAAAAGTTTTCATCTCGAGCTCCTCCGTGCTTCTGAAGGCACGTTAAGCTGTTGGTCACGGCTGCGTTAGCAGTCGTTAATAACCATCAATCCGCACTGGGCCCGTGTGGTGGTTTAAGGCCCGATCTCCCTACCCATCCATAGGGAAGGCCCGTGCCCCAGCAGTGGGGACGTTAATAGGCTGATGATGAATAGTTTTTAATAATTATGTCGATTGACCGATAACGCGCCGTTGTTCTACAAATAAATTACAAAGACATACCACACGATGCGTTGCGATGTTATAAAATACGTTATTTTTATAGCACAATAAGAACATTATAACGTACGTACCTACATTATACATCGAAATCGTTAAAACGACGCAACGAAGCAACCACTCCAGTGTAGACTTTCTGATTTGCCGCTCGCCTGAAATCTAAAGTTGTTAGACAGAAAATAAATTACATGAGAAATTATAAATTTTCCTCAGAACCTACAATAACGACATTAAAATCGTCAGATTTTAGGTATCCATTCAATATCAATATAAGCCCATTTTGTTATTTTACATTATATTCTGGACTTGTCTTCGAAATACTGGGATTTACTTAAATTGACAAAGAGACTCATGAATTTCAGATTTATTGAATAACCCTTTAACAAAACTATTGTATATTTAATAAATTATTTCTTTACGTTCGAAATATTTATATTCATTCTTCATTCCTTTGCTTTATTTCATTCATTCGTTTGTTTATTTGCATCATATTATGTACATTATATAAAAGGTATTTAATGTAAATATAGATCAGTTACCCCAATATGGCATTGCAAATTGACATTGTAATTGTATATAACATATTGGTTTACTTAAGATTGTGAAAATAGGACTGTACTCTTTATAAAAAAGGTTTATTATAAAGTTACTGATTATTTAGAAGGAACTGATATTAGGCAGCAAAATTACTAAATTGAATAACAATAGTTTATGTTTTTTTCTTACAAGAACATCTAGGGCCCTGTGCCGAAATTTTTCTGCAGATTGTTTTCCCCGGCGGTACAGGTTGTGAGAAGCTGCAGTAGTTTTAGGCGGATGAGACGTTCGTTATGTAAAAAATGGCGATTCAAACTGTGACTATGTTACCTGATAAATAAAGATATTTTTGAATTTGATTTTTTGGAGATGATGATGTATTTTATTTGTTCTCAGGAGCCAATGTCATACCACTGGTGGTTCAACAGTTCAGCTCATAGCAAACATGAACTCACCACCACATCTACCATGAACGCAGCTCAAAATATGCAAGGTAATATATGCCTTTTTATTTTAAAGTTTAATGTCATATTCACTTGTAATGTGCCCTAGCCAAATTGCAATCGATTATGACAGTAATAAAAATGTATGAGGTTGACATGTCACCTTATATCAATCTCATACATTTTTATCACTATTACTGTTAGCGGCTGTTGTGTGTTACTGTTTCAGGGGAGGTCTATGCCCAGCAGTGGGACGTCCATGTTTATGATTTATGATGACTGTTAACGAAGTTGCAAACGATTATGACAATAAAAAGTGACTGTAATAAAAATGTATGACATTGACATGTCACCTTATATCAATCTCATACATTTATATCACTTTTAATGTTAGCGATGTTGCAATCGATTATGACAATAGACAGTGGCAGTATTAAAAATGTATGGAATTGACATGTCACCTTTTGTCAATCTCATACACTTTTACCATTGTCACTATCCATTTTTTCCTCATTCAGCGTTTATCGCTATAGACCCACTAGAGTCGATTAAATCTTTCAAATATTATCGCCTCAGACGACGCCCTGAGCCGAGGTTCGCGCCCAACAGGGCACCCTCAGGCCTGTTGTTTTAAACGTTGTACCGGGTGAGAGCCTTCAGCGCTCCCCATTTGTCCGGCCAAGTAGTTAATGCAATCTGCGGCAAATCTACAATAAGTCACGTCAAAAAAAAGGATGTAACGGATAACATTATTGAGTAAATATTTATTTTTCCCAGGGTCATTTCTGTATATGGTGAACACTTCAGCTGACTACGGGTGGGTGCAATGCTCCGGAACCAACTCAGTGGGGAGACAGTCCAAACCTTGCTTGTTCCACATTCTACCTGCAGGTATGTATAGTGGAATTTTCCGTCTCAAAGGTATGGAACTGAAAATAATAAAAAAAATCATGATTTTTTCGACAAGAAATTCCACTTGATATCAACTCAGAATCATGGTCTGAATCATCTCCCTCAGTATTCGTTACGGTGTCACTAACACCCTGTATAAATATGTTGTAAATTAAAAAGTAAAATCAAGCAAATTAGTTTCTAATTATCAAAAAAAAAAATACAAAAAAAACACAAAATAAAATTAAAGCACATAATAACGGGTTCTTACCGCGTTTAATGGTCACAGTGTCGAAATATCGGGAGTCTCATATCCCCATTTAAACGCGGTAAGAACCCGTTATTATGTGCTTTAATTATGATAATAACCGCGTAAACTTAAAACAATGTATACACAAAATAAAAAACCACAGTTACTTACGTCCCTATATTATATTTTTTAAATACCTTTTTTTAGGTAATTTTATTGTCCTGTCAAAAAAGCCTACTCAATGAGGGACTTTCCAAGCTACGTTCCTGAAAAATAATATAGATGGCGCTGTAAAGATTTACCTTCGTTTAAACTTCTAATTTCATGGATAACAGACATATGCATCTTTTATACATTGTTTTAAGTTTACGCGGTTATTATCATAATTAAAGCACATACTGGCCCCGATTCCTGCAGACATCTCTTAATTTTACTTTAAGTTATACCTGTCATTTTCTTATCCGCCGAAAAGGAAAGGGACGGATGATTGACAGCTCTTAATTTTAGGAAGAATGAGTAAATAAATGAATAACCCGGGCGAATTTTTAGACGGTTGTTTTAGATTTGTGCTTAAAATTGACGTGTGTTCCATAAATTTTATGCTTGTCGATTACCCGTCCCTTTCCTTTTCGGCGGATAAGAAAATGACAGATATAACTTAAAATAAAATTAGATGGTATTTACAGGAATTAGCACCAATAACGGGTTCTTACCGCGTTTAAATGGGGATATGAGACTCCCGATATTTCGACACTGTTGCAAGTGCTATGATCACGGGATGACTGATGAGATTGGAGTGGAGTAGTAGTAGTGTTAATGCTAAGTGTTGAAATATCGGGAATCGGGAGTCTCATATCCCCATTTAAACGCGGTAAGAACCCGTTATTATGTGCTTTAAATATGCATCTTTTATCTTTGTTTTTGGGTACAAATGATGACCCTCTTCATTACACCCATTATTATTCTGATCAAAATAAAGAGAAGCAATATGGGTAGCAAAACAATTCCGTACATAATGTGATCTAAATATCAGCTTCTGCCATTACATTGTATTTTTTGAATAATTATGTACCCGAGTAATGAGAAAATAGGTAATTATCACGTTAAAGCTATACAGCGCCATCTATATTGTTTTTGGTGAACGTAGCCTGGAAAGTTCCGCATTGAAAACTAATTAATAAGCGATAGTACAAGAAGAAAGAAAGAAAGTATTTATTAAAAAAAAAAAAGAAACAATAGAGAGACAGAAACAACTTTGAGTTTTTTTTTTCTTACAGATAAACCATCGACCGTGAAAGCATGCGAAATAACGAATGTCACTTACGACTCTCTGACACTGAACTGCACGCCTGGCCACGACGGAGGGATCAGGCAGTCATTTCAACTACAGGTATTTTTTTTTATATAAAGACAATCGACCCATCCCAAACATACCTGGGGCGATTCGCAGTGCTACACTCCAACAGTGGTGGATTTGCAACATGGTCCGAACCACCTGCGGTCCGAAACGATTAGACCCATTCCTTGACATGGAAATTAGTGACATTAATGCTAAAATCGAATTTTCTAAATGATTTCGTTCGTTTTTCACTCAACAGTTCATTCACTAACAACACAGTGAATTATATTCTCTTTGTCTCACCACGGATAGGAAACCTTAATGCGATTTAAGAGCAATGTTTTTCAGGAACATTGAATTTCAGAAGTTTTAGGAATGAATAAAATATAACCCTGTACGTAAATATAGTGCTTACTTGAAAGCATACTTAAACACACGTTTTAAAAATTCAAATCGTAGCGCCTTTGCTTTTAAACCAGATATTGCCTTTCAACTTGTCACACTATGGTTTTCTTCTGTGTTATGTGGTGTAAGATCCATACTAATATTATTTTATAAGAAATAGAAATAAAAAAAAATAAGCGTAAGCGACGGAAATCAACTCAGAATCATAGTCTGAATCATCCCTCAAAGTTTTCGTTACGATATCACTAACACCCTGTATAATGCGAATTAAGAATTTGAAATTGGAATTTAAAATAACTTTTTTCTTTTCAGGTCTTCGACATGGGCACAGGAGGTCTCCTTCGGAATGTGAGCAACGATGAACCAGAATTCGAAGTATCTGGTCTATCGTCGAGTAACTCCTTAGCGGTGCTAGTCAGGGCTTTCAATAGAAAGGGAGCGAGCGAACCTCTTACGCTCACTTCCAGCTTGCTTAAGTACCCTGAGCGACATACCGGTAAGTTTAAGCGTAAGCTTAAGCGATTTAGCCTTTAATAATAATAATTGTGTCCATTTTATCAATATTGGTCAAGCAGGCGCTATAGTCCCCCACAACTCCAGTGAGTAATCGTTACATGAGCCATGTCAGAGACCTTTGGCGGTTCAATCATAACCCTGACACCAGGGTTGATGAGGCTGGTTTTCCACCTCACAAAACACACGATAAGAAGAAGAAGAACAGATAGGTCTAGTCAAATAGACCTCATTACGCTGGCATTGTTTCTACCCTAGATTGCCAGCAAACTATTCCAAATTAGATGTACGGAATGTTTAAGTTCTCAACAATATAATATATTGAATTATTTTTGACCATTTGACCAAATTGGAGATGTCCTAGGAAAAGGTTCACTTCGATCTACTCTGAACCAGCGTGCGTGTATAAAACGATTGAATGTGGAGGAAGTAAGAGAAGTGTGTCAGGATCGAAGCAAATGGAATTCCATAGTCTCTGCTTACCCGGTGGGAAATAGGCGTGAGTTCATGTATGTATATACCTATGTTGAACTATTTTTGAACCAAGCATGATGTGAAATAGCTTACTCGGGCCACTCAATAGAAATTGGGGCGTGAATTTTCATCTAACTGATTATGATTTTCCTCTTTTTCTGCTTTAAAGTTTACAAACTTATATTGAAGAAACTCATTTTTAATGTCATTGAACAAACTCAATTTAATCTTTGAAGAAATAACAAGTTTCTGAAAATCCTATTATATTAAAGCTGGTAACAAATTAAAAACTATAATTAGGAAAACTGCTTGTTACATTTCTCATTCAGTTGAATATTTTTTCTCCGAAAGTATGAAAATTAGGCTTTTTGAAGAAAATATTTTTAGTGCGCACAATACTGGACTGAAAAAAAATCTGAATGCCATCGAAACGACAAGAGAGAGAGTTACGCATTGTTATGGAGAGAAGGCGAACGTCGTGTCCTATACGAAAATGGAAGAATTGGGTAGTTTTCTAGGTCAAAGATAAATTATGGAATTCTGATTTCTAAATAAAGACAGATCTAAAGGTGTCAAAAAAGTTTTATTTTTTTCTATTTAACTTATTTATAAATTTTAACAAAGAAATAGGTATAAATATGTGCGACATTTTGACACGTTTTTCTATGACGTCACAGGTTGTTTTTTCGTACAAATTCCACAGTAATTTCGTGTTTTGACGTTTCGTAAAAAGTAACTGATTTGACTAGTTGGAAACTACCTTGGCCTTTGATAGACAAGAATGGAGAATGCTACACCCATTAGAGCGTGGCTCTTAAATTTGTGATGATGAAAGAGTTTTGTATTGTATTGTAAGTAAAGTTGATAACATTTTAGGTTAGGTCAGGTTTAGGGTAGTTTAGCTCTAAATACATAGCTCTCGGGAGAAATGCATTTTAGGAGGTGTGTGACGTAACCTGTATTGGGCTGGTTTTCCCTTCGTGGGTTGGAAGGTCAGACAGGCAGTCGCTTCTGTAAAAAATCGGACCTGTCAAATCTGTAGGTTAGGTAAGCGGACCCTGTGAAAAACTGGATAATGCTAGGGAGATGATGAGGTCTACATACATAACAATAGTGATGTTTACTGCTAGATTGTGGTCTAGCGTATTCAATATTGTTTTTTTTTGTTTCAGCCCAAGTGCCAGTGAAGGTGGAACTGACTACGGTGTTGATAATCGTACTGGCTGCAGTCGGGGTCATAGCCACTATGACTGCTCTGTCGGCTGTCGTGTTCTGCTGTCGGTACTGCAACAAGAGAGACAGTAAGTACACTAAAAGTTATTATTACGCCATCTATCTATAATATAGAGTACCAAAATATTAGCGTCAAAAAAAAAACAAAAAAATATATATATAAAAAAATATTGCCGTCGGCGTCGTCTTAATGACGATACATAGATCGAAAGAATTGCGCATGGACAGGAGGAGGACCCGGTGGTGTAATGATCAACACGCTCTTCGTTGACAAGAGCTGCAGGTTCAAGACCCGTCCGAGTCATTTTTTTTTTAGATTTAAATTTTCTCTTTTTGTGTGTTTTGTTTTTGTTAATATCAGAGAGACATATATGTACGCCTAAGCGATCACCATTTACCTACGTCACGTGACATTTCGTTAGTTTATGTCAATAGGCTAGTTTCCAATTAGTCAAATCAATTCCATAGTTATGTCGTGTGCGGAAGGCAAGAGGGAAACCACTGCCCTATTTTTCCCTAAAAGTAGCATGGAGAATGCTGCACGGACAAAAGCGTAGCTCTTAAATTAGTGATGTGATGAGTAATTTTGTGTTTTGACGTTTAGTAAAAAGTAACTGATTTAAATAGTTGGAAACTACCCTATTGCTTCAATATGACCTTTTTAATTCCCAAGAACTCGTCTCAGGATTGCCTTAAACTAATTAAAATGCATAATACCGGGTTCTTACCGCGTTAATCAGGGACATGAGACTGCCGATATTTCAACACTATTTGAAACACACACATTTTTATCCGGCCAAGTAGTTAATGCCATCTGCGGAAAATCTATAATAAGTCACGTCAAAAACCAAAAAAATTTAAACACGCACACTAGTAGTAGACACTCCAATTTCATCAGTCGTCCCGTGATCATGGCACTTGCAACAGTGTTGAAACATCGGGAGTCTCATATCCCTGATTACCGCGATAAGAACCCGGTATTATGTGTTTTAATTGTGATAATAACCGCGTAAACCTCAAACAACGCCCTAAACTAATAAATAGTTAGCTGCAGATTTAAAATATTTAATTGATACAAGTAAAAGCAAGAAAAAGTAACATCAAAGATCATCATGTTAGTCTTAAAATATTTTAGTAAATAGATTGCACACATTGTCGATTTGGATTATCTGTAATGACTATGTATATAAATAAATAAATAAATAAATCAATTCTATTCTATGTATCAAATCCATTGAGTTGTGCTCCGAACTGTAAACCTGTGAACAAGATTACAGTGTCTCACGAAATCGAATATCGTACCGCAGCGACAAAATGGAACCTCGTGATTTTCGGTAAATGAGACTAGCTCGGTTTTGCTCCTTTAGAGATGGATGGCAGTGAGTCAACTCATATTTTCAAAAGAAAACCTTTAGCTTTTCCGTTTTCTCTCTTTATTTAAGAGCTGCGCTCTTGTCGGTGGAGTAATCGCCTTCATTACTCCATAGATAGGGCGTGTAGAACGGTGGTTGCAATGGTGGTTACACCGACCAATTTCTCAATCGGTGATGTTCTAGTTAGAGCACTACCAGAATCCATTTCCTCGGCCTCCAACCAGTACTGATACCGTTGCTGCCCGGCATCAGGGGTGCGCGTTTGAAGTAGCGGCGCCTACTCGCTACGTCACAAGATCGCCATAGAACCTAAGTAGCATTTTATAGGTTAGACCGTCCCAGTGAGCTACTCAGTACGTTTTTGTTTCATATCGTTTAGAAAGTCATTTTTCCTAAGTCGGGTTTTAATTTTTAAACTTGTACTTTTATTCCATTACTTCCAGCCAAGCAGAGAAGTGGCTTTTGAATGTTTGCTTAGTTTACAACTTTAACCAAATTTGCGTGTAGAACGGTGGTTGCAATGGTGGTTACACCGACCAATTTCTCAATCGATGATCTTCTAGTTAGAGCACTACCAGAATCCATTTCCTCGGCCTCCAAACAATAATGATACCGCTGCTAATTATTTACATTACCCATTTTCTCATTACTTGGGTACATATTTATTCCAAATTACAATGTAATGGCAGATACATAAATAAAAATAAATGTTGATTGATATTTGGATCAGATCATGTATAGAATTATATTGCTACCTATATTTCTTCTCATTATATTGATCTGACTGGGTGGAGGATGCGTTGTGCCTTGGTGTATTAAAAAGGGTCATCATTTATACCCAAAAACAAAGATAAAAGATGCATATGTCTGTTCCATGAAATTAGAAGGTTAAACGAATGAAAATCAATGCAGCGCCATAATAATACATAACAATAATAACACCCTTCCACCTCGACTCTCACCCAACGTCTCTTTTTTTTTTTCAAAATCACTCATCTCAATCCGTTCACACCGTTCATTTCACTCCGTTCATTTCAAGTCACTCGTCCATCTTTTCTTTATTCGTCTTCGTTCAGAAATCAACATTCAGCCTCTTACTTATCCCACATATATATCATCATCATCATCAGCCGTATGACGCCCACTGCTGGGCATAGGCCTCCCCCAAGGATCTCCACGACGATCGGTCCTGCGCTGCCCGCATCCAGCGGCTTCCCGCGACCTTCACCAGATCGTCGGTCCACCTTGTAGCGGGCCTACCCACTGAGCGTCGTCCGACTAACATGATGATCTTTGATGTTACTTTTTCTTGCTTTTACCTACTTGTAACAATTAAATATTTTAAATCTGTAGCTAACTATTTACACATATATATATATACACAACAACAATTAAAATTATATAGAACAACGTAACCTGAAATAAACATTTAAAACAAACATTTCTCTAAACTCAATACGGACTGACCCAAACCTATCAGATTCACTCACCTCTAAAGATAAATTATCCCAACTCTAGAAGTTGTGAGCTTGGTTCAACAAGCAAACTTTGATTTTAGTATTATTAGTATCGCTTTTAGAGTTTATCGGAATAGTCTTACACCAGTCGACTGACGGATTAAAGTATAAGTTTTTAACTCAACCGGGCAACATGGGATTAAGTTGAAAGTTTGGGCTGCCCGTGTCAGTAACAATTTGGCTAAAGTTGTAAACTAAGCAAACATTCAAAAGCCACTTCTCTGCTTGGCTGTAAATAATGGAATAAACGTACAAGTTTAAAAATTTAAACTCAACTACGGAAAAATTACGTTCTAAACGGTAGGAAACAAAAAGGTCTAATCTAAATCTAATTTAATCTAGCCTACAAGATCCCACTGCTGGGCAAAGGCCTCCCCTTCCTCTTTCCATTTTTCGCGGTCCTGTGCGTATTCCGGCCAGTCCCTCCGGCAAGCGACCAAGTCGTCACGCCACGTCGTGACGGATCGTCACGCATTGGGTGCCTCATGACGGGTACAGGCGTCGTGGCAGACCTCGAAAGAGATGGCGTGACAAAAAGGTATATTGCTCTAAAATTCTTCCGAAATTCGTGGTAAACAAACTCTTAGGACTGACTCGCATACGACCACGGCTATCTTATAAACATACTATTCGGAAGAAATCCATTCGAAAAATCATTATTTTCGTCAGTTCAATTTCAATTTCAATCACAAATTACAATTTAGGTATCACAACTGTAGGGATATAAATATCAACTTAAAATATCATAGTCATGCGAGATGAATACATAGAATTTAGAATAATTATTATATGTCTTCATTTTATGGCCAGGCGCGCACTACGAATTTTCGCCGCGCGGCAGAAAAAAGCAGCGGCATAATGTCGCACTTCGTCGCCGGTTCGTCAAACCTTACAAGAATCGTAGCATGTAAAGACTCTACAACAAATCCTATGTGGCTAGGTTGCGGTTAATACCACAAAATTGGCGCCGGTGTATCCAGATGACTGCTGTTGTAGTTTTCCAACTCGGGTGCCCCATTACGAGTGCAATTTGTAATTTATGTGGCTCATAGGTGCAGTTACGAAATATACTTGTACTAGCAGGACCACTGAATTAGTCGATATCATGCCCGGTGGGGCATAATTATCACAAATATTACTTTGTGGTTCCTAGTTTGGTTAAGACATTACTGGTTGATCACCAAATTGTCCAAAAGTAAGATCCGTGCTTCGGAAGGCACGTGAAGCCGTTGGTACAGGTTACTACTTATTGATGGAAGTAAGTAGTCGTTACATGAGCCATGTCAGGGGTCTTTGGCGGCTCAATAGTAACCCTGACACCAGGGTTGATGGGGTACTCCACCTCACAACCCACACGATAGAAGACTGAATTAGTCCTAAGTTTCAACTTTGTATTTGGATTGTTGTGTTTGAGATAGAGTTCACTCATTTTTATCGAGTTCAAAAAAAGAGATTGAGTTTTTAAATAATTTGTCTTTCTTTTTTTTGAGGGACATTGGGAGGGGTGGTGGGGGGGGGGGGGTATTTGTTACAAAAGAAAAAAAAATTGGGAATCGAAGCTAACTGGCATTATTAGCTACTAGAATGAATGTAACATGACGAAGTATACTCCATGTCTCTGGTTGATAATTGAGACGTAATTAAGTTTGTTTGTTTCTGTAATAAAAAAAAATTGTTACAGATAAAAACGAGAAAGACAAACGGCAACAGGATGAGACCTCCAACATACCGCTTACAGGGACTAAGGAGTCTGAAAGTGTTGATAGTTTAGGTAAGTAACATAATTATAACTAACACACATAAATTTCTATTAAAGTAATTTGGTATTATATTATAACGTATGTTTATTTTAACACATTAACACATGTTTATGGAACACGATGTTCGTGCATCACCCAACAGGGTCCACATAATACCAGCGTCGTGGTTCACGCCGCGACTTGTGCTGAGTGAGGCCCTTTTATCTCAGGACGTCCACCACCACCTTATGATCATTTCGACTAACATCCGTCTTGCTTTTTTGTAATTGTTTTAATGGAAATTTCATATGATGTTGTTGTCTTTTTTTGTGTGTGTGGCGTCCTTTCATAATAAACTATTTCTATTCTATTCTATAAATCGGAGTAGTCAGAGAGAGCGACTATATTCATCGCAAGATGAACTAACTACCCACAACTCACCGAGCATTCTGTTAGACCAGGGGGGTTAAAATCGCCACATCGAAGCAATTCATTTAAGAAAGCAATATTGCAATTTGACATTTATTTGCATTGCGCACTTACTTTTATATGCGCAAAAATGTCAAATTGCAACATTGTTTTCTTAGATGCATTGCTACGATGCGGCCATTTTAACCCCCCTGTTAGGTGTTGAGCTGTATGTTTATTTATTTTTTATTTATTTATTTATTTATTTTATGTTGTTAGGTAATTAAAAATAAATTGATAAATACTGACAGTTATCGAGGTCGATCCTTTAGAAGCATGCCTATACACTAAAACACACACACACACTCTCACTCCACACAAAACATTCTCTCACATTCACACACCCTCTCTCACATTCACACACACTCTCCCACTCCTACATTAAAATAAAACTTACGTTTATTATTTCGAAAAACAAATAAAATATAAAAAGACTAGGCATTCACCACAGGTTTTGTCAAAAATGAAATTGTAAACAGTGAAAGAAATCCACACAAGCTTCGTCAAAACTAAACCATATTCTATATTAAATATAATAAATATTTTGTAAATCAATGAAATGTCGTGGGTTTATTTATTTTTTCTATTTCTTCCAGACAAGAATCCGGATATAATTCCGCTTGACGGCAAGATCAGTGACAGTTGTTCCAACAAATCCTCGACCACAGATTACAGCTCCATTCGCCCGCTTATCTCGAAGACACCTTCGGACAAATATGACTCCATACCGCCTAATTGTGATCGCTACTACGATCATAATATCGATCCTTGCAATCAGTATATTCAGGTGAGTTAAGAATGATTATTGATTTAAAGCCTCCGTGCCAATACAGGGTGTTAGTGACATCGTAACGAATACTGAGGGGCATGATTCAGACCACGATTCTGAGTTAATATCAAGTGGAATTTTCCGTCGCAAAAATCATAGTATTTTATAGTTTTTTTAAATTATATTAAATTCCATACTTTTGCGTTTAACTTGATATTAACTCAGAATATTGAGCTGAATCATCCTTCTCAGTATTCGTTACGATGTCACTTACACCCAGTACAGGCACGTACAGGTAGCCATACAAGTATGTATGGGTGTTAGTGACCCCGTAACTAACACTGAAAGGGATGATTCAGACCAAGTTGATATCAAGTGGAATTTCTTGTCTAAAAATTCATGAAATTGAGTTCCACTTGATTTCAACTCAGAATTATGGTCTGAATCATCCTTCAAAGTTTTTATTACGATGTCACTAACACTGTATTTCCACAACTCCTGACCTAATCCATAATTTGCCCACAGGTGCGTCCAATGGAGTACAGAGTACGCCCAACATACCAGCCCAACATCATGCCGAACCTAGGTCCCAGCATACAAAGCCTAGGGCCCATGACCAGTCTGGGCCATATGGCCAACGTTGGGCCAGAGTGCCACAGACAGTACGACAAGGTTTACGAAGACTGGCTGAAGTATAAAAATGCTTTGCCATTAAACACCAGTGGTTTGGTAAGTATTTTTTTTTACAGATTTACATTCAGCCATTACAGTAAAAACCAATTCAACTGAAACAAACACATATAAGACATAACAATTATTATTATTTAACTAGAATAATAGCGAAATGCCACATCTGTGAATTTGCCCACCGAACAGCTGTACGTTAAGCATCCGCATCGCGCAAGTAACCGGCGAGTACCAACCAAGATTGGTTCTCGACAGCGGGACTTTAAACATTTGCGGTTGCCGTCGCACGTTGCAATAATTGTCCTGTACATACAGACATAGTGACGACAAAAGTAACTCTTATTTACCACGAGTTGTGTGTCTTGGCGGCAACGACAAGAGAGGATCTGGAGAGTGGTGATCAGCTACAGCCGAAGCCTCCTATTGATAAATGTGTCGCTCGATTAGCACCACCCAGGGGTCAGGTGTAGGCAGTAGGCAGTAGCTAGTCAGTGGTGTATAGTATAAACACCCACTCCTCGCCATCTATGTTTAAGTCCCATGTCCCATGGACATGCGCCTATTGCCAATAAACGGGCACAAATCCTGTAAACCACGTGATCATCATCCCGTTTTTCACAGGGTCCGCATACCGAACCTGTAAATTTGACAGGTCCGGTTTTTTACAGAAGCGAATGCCTGATCTTCCAACCCGCGAAGGGAAAACCAGCCCAATACAGAAAAAGTTACATACCTCCGGAAGTGCATTTCTCGCATTTCTCGACAATGCATTTATCTCCATTTCTCGGGAATGTAGATTTCCGCACAATGTTTTCCTTCACCGCTGAGCACGTGATAATCATTTGTGATCCAAACATGAATTCGAAAACAAATTCGACAATCATTGGTTTAGTGTGCTGAATTCGAACCTGAGACCTCAAAGTGAGAGGCGAACGTTCTACTCTGGGTTACTACCACGTGAACCGCGTGATATATGAATTTAAATCCATAAAGGCGAATTCAGTGGTTTAGAACCCCGCGGAAGTCACGCGTTCTTCGAACATATAAAAGCAGATTTTCATTGAGCCTCCTCTTCCAGCTACCAGCCGAACAGCTGATGCCTCCCGAGCTGTATGCAACCCCGCCGCCACCCGCTATCTACAGCAACCCGAATCGCAACCCGCTCAACCTAGCACAAATGCCGGACCTAGAACCAAGGTAAGTGTATTTGTTCTCATACCTCCAAATAGATTAAAACATAACTGCCTAATATTAAAAATAAGGACCAGTTTAGTACCATTAGTGATTATATTTCAATAAGATAATATTTTACAATAGTCTCAAAGCGCGGTAAGATTTAAATCTGTCAAAGTATGTTAGCTATTGTGGTCACGTTCATTAGTATAGTGAGGTATCAGTCGATATTGCGTCGAACGATTCCCTTTTATCTAACACTACACAGATAAATGAAGCCCAAAATAAGTTCTTTTCAGATCAATTGCTTCAATGTGGCCTTTTTAGAACCTCTGACCTATCACAATGCAGCCCAACATAATTAACGAACACCTAAAGTAGCTTCGGGTTAACTCATTTTAAACTTGTGGCTCTGCCCACCCCGATAGAAATTGTGGGCGTGATTTTATGTATACATACATAAACATAAATAGCCTGTAGGTATACGTGCCACTACTGGGCATAGGCCCGTCAATCAGCCGGGTGTGGTGTGTACATATACGAGTAAATTATACTCTATTGTATTCTAGGTACCACCTGGAGCCTAGGTCTCTAGTAGACTCTAGAAGTTGCTCGAACAGTCCTCCAGTGCGGTTCAACACAGACACCAACAGTGTCTACTTCAGCAAGAACGTGGTGGACAGGCCTACTAACACCTTGCCGCATTTGAAGCCTAGGAATAATGGTGAGTTCTGTTTATGAAAACCAGAGCAATTTACAATTATCACTGTTGTTCGAAGGTTTTATGTTTGGAAGAGATTGCTTTTAGTGAAAACAAATCTTTTGCACACACGCACACGTAGGCACACACACACGCTCACTCTCACACAGACTCACCCTCTCTCTCACACACACACACGCGAGAGAACCTGTAAATATAAATAAAATAAAGTGTTCGTTTGATAGTCTGGAAGTAAAAAAAAATCAGAACGCACTTATTTTGAAATTCGCATCTACATTTGTACTATTTACTTACTTATACATGGTGTTAGTAACATAGCTCATGATTTTGAGTTAATATCAAAGTTTTCGTTATGATGTCGCTAATGCCCTGTATAAGTAAGTAATACTTACTTAACTAAGTTAGTAATACATAAATAAGTGTTAAAATTATCATGTGTTTTCTGTCCCTAGGTAATTCCCAAAATTCCCCAAGCGAGGGAAAGTCAAATGCGACAAATTCGACAGATCACAAGCACAGTCAAGAGTGCTAAAATAAGACAATCGGTGAATTTACTAACATTAATTAATTAGTTACAAGTGAAAAACTATGACTTTAAATATAAATATGTAAAGTGTAAAAAGAACTTAGTTATTGAAAAAAGTTTGGAGTTTAAAAAGTTCGACCCGTCCGATTATTACCTACTTTCTTTTCGTTTAGAAATTGTGTTTAAATTTTAACGTTTTATTTTTATTTTTTGATGTGCATGCAAAGGTTTTAGACCATACAGCCTTTTTATTGTCATCCAGTTATTTCCTGTAAGAAAAAAAGCAAGATTTTTGTAAATTCCAGCTACCTAATTAAGTTTCGTCGAAACTTTTACTTTGATTGTTTGTGAAGTGAAGAATAAAAATCTTAAAATATATGATCACTGCCAGGTAGTTATTACGTGTGTTGATTCTTATCGCCAATCGCTATCAACGAGTTAGAATCGTTTATTTGGAAATTCATTGTAATGTCTCGAATCAAGAATACTACTTAAGTGTTAAGGTTGGCAAAAGTTTACGTACTTTTTCGTGCGTTTTCACGGCCAACATTTTCCTCCTCGCGCGCTGTTAATCGCTTTAAGTCTGCTTCAGACTTTTTCTTCCAAATAAATAGACACACATTATACACAATAGGTTCGAAAAAGCAATAGTCTTGCTCCCTATTACATAGGATTTAAACATAGCTGGCGAGGAGTGGGTGTATATATACATATATACACGCCTGTATACCCGTATATGTATATACTATACACCTTTTCCTACCCATACGGGTATACAGGCGTGATACTATGTTATGTTATGTAAAGTGAAGCTACGTTTCCACTTGGCAACATTTGGCGCGCGACATGTTGCACAACATGTTGCGCGGAACTTTTTGTTTAACAACGTTGTCTGTCTACGCATGTACTACACGTCTGTCGACGACAACAACTAGTGTTGTTGCGTCACGTCTCCACTTGACAACAGTTGATGCTCAATTAAAGATGATCACTAAACAATCAACAAGCCGCGCGACATTTTACGCTTCAGCTGGCAACGTCGCTCTTTTGCTCTTTGTTGTGCAACGTTGTCGTACATGTTGAGCGTTAAGTGTTGCGCGTTAATTGTTGCGTAGTTGATACGAGGCTTGAAGTCTACAGAATTTAGAAAGTATTATTTTACCTGGCACATATCTGTCTGTAATATTACGGTCGGTGACGTAACATTTATTGCAGTCTGTTAGTGACACCGTAACGAAAAAAAAAAATATCTACTTGATTGTACTTAAAACGAGTAGGTGTTGTTCTTGTCCTGGCCACATTCATCCAAGTGTATCCAATAAAGTATCTATTTACCTACCTTTCTGTGCAGTTAGTGCTTTAGTACTCTTGATTTGAGAAACTAGTCTTACAAGTTGGTAAATTGTTATGTCAATTTGTATATTAAGAATTGTGTAGTCACGCACAGGTACTCAAAGGTGTATTAAGACTGAATTTGTATTACAATTGGTAGATAATCAAACAAATTTCGTTGAAACCCGCTGTTCGATAAGGTACTTATCTTTTCTACTTAATTTTTACAATTATTAGTGTTGACTATCATCATTATAGGCCTAAAACGTGTGATTTTAAATCTATGAGTCGTATATATCAAGATTCGTGAAATAACGGTTATATTTACACATAACGTTGTATGTAACGTTATTTTTACATAAATTTCTGCATGTGAAAACGGATTAAGTCACAAATTGTTTCAAGTGAATCTTAAAATTGTTTACTCATAAGACATGCGGTCGAAAAAAATGCATGCAATGTTACACGACGCCAAATGTACTGTGTTGCGTGTCATGTTACATGATGTGTTACAAATTGAACTTTGATATACGATAAATGTATCGATTTTTATATACCGTAAGTTCCAGCACGTTATTGCTATAATATCTTTCGTTGCTGTAACACATACCAAACATGAAATGCAACATAACATGTAACATGTTATGAGTATCCGGGTTAAGAATTGTTTTTCTAACATAATCGCAAAAGCAGACTGGGTGTAGTTAAAAAAATGTTGTAATTGTACATATTTATTGTAAATATTAATATTAACATTAAAATCCATTAAGTACGTTATACGAAAAGTTGCCATATTAAGTTAAAATATAGAATTTTAAGCAACATATTAAAGTGTCTAATATAAATAGTATATTATGAAAAAATCGAGCTTTATGTTGTGAAAAAAATAATTTTCTTTTTAACTTTATTCGTGCACGAGATTTTAAAACTTAATTATTAAAAAAACACTTGAAAAGTGGTTTTCGCACGCTGTCAGACATAATTATGTTTCAAGAATTTGGAGTTTTAATTGTTGAAATTCAAATACTGTAAGCTTCTCGAAGCTGTGTTGTTTAAATGTAAAATATATAATAGTTAATTGCAAATATTTAATGTGATAAAGTTACTCCGTATTTCAATTAAGGCTAATCCATGAGTCGAAATCTTGTTTTCAAATTCAAAAGAGAAAAGTAAATCTTTAAAAGTAAATCCTTGTCTTTATATTTTTTATTTTTTTGTCTCGAGACAATTGATCAAGACTTATTTAAAAAGTATAAAAACGGTTTTAAATTGACTCATGGACACACAATTCCACTAATAGTTTTATAATTTTATTTGCATTAACAATAATTTATTTTTTAAGTTTTTACAGACCAAATGAATCCTTGACAATGTTAGTAATATTTTTAACAATTAATTTTAATCCTTAGTTGTATAAATAGAGCCATGACTTTGATTTTATACACAGTGAGCATATACTTTACTGAGTTTTAAAAGTTTTAATGAAAGACATTTTAAAACTTTTAACAGGAAGTATATCCAAGGGAACACAGCATGAATAGTCTTTTTTTTAAATAAGCAAATTGTGTTTAATCATTTATGACATTACAAATGCCGAATCACAAGACGTGATTTGAAATTCGAAGATCTGGGAATCAAACTTTGGTTCTTCTGTACGAAATGCGAACATATTAATTACCAATTTATTAATAATTCTAATTCTATTTCTCTTTTGTTTTTTCCTGTTTGTGCAATAAATTATTTGTTATGTTATGTTAATAAATAATTTCGATAAAAATGCCCTAATCGCAAAATGAGGGATTCCTTTCGAACTCGGACATTCTGCTAAATATACATTTTAGGAAAAGAGGAACATTGGTTGAAAAGGACATTTTGTAACTAAGGATAATAAATAAAAAAATGCACAAAATAATTATGAACTCTACGGTCACTGTTTACTATTTTGGTTTAGAAAAAAAATATCTTCTCTCGTGTGGGTTGTGAGACCAATGCTCGATTCTCATCAACCCTGGTGTCAGGGTTACTATCGAACCAAGGCCCATGATATCGCCCATAAAACAACTACATCTTACTTAAGTAAATAGCCGCGACCGACTGCTTAACATGCCCTCCGAAGCACATATCATCTTACTTACGAACAATTGTGTGATCAGCCTGTAATGTCCTAACCAAACTAGGGATCACAAAGTAATTTTTTGTGGTCCCCACCGGTATTTGAACCCGGGACCTCCGAATCGTGAGCCCAACCACGACCACGGAAGCCGTAATTAATTACTATTTATTTAAAACAAAAACTATGAAAATGCAAATTAGGTTGGACCTTAAAAGCCTTTGCCAACTCATACTGTGTTCCCTAATGTGTGCTCGACAGTACATGATTGATTCGCTTAATGCGCTTTAGTGTTTATTTTGTACAGTCGGCGACAAAAGTGCTCAACATGGTTTCTTTGAATGATAGTCTAAAGGTTGTAAGCACCTTTTGCGCTGACCGTACTGTTGCCTAATTTAAGTTATAAGTTACTTGTGATGTAAAATTCCTTTTGAAGATAATAAATGTGACTTTTTAACATTGTATTGTTTTAATTTACGCACCTGATAGATTTAAAAACAAAAAACAAAATGGATAAAAACGTGGACAGACATCGTACTCTTTGTTAAGTAATTCTGAATTCGAATTCGTAAATCAGTAAAAAAAAGAAAAATGTCATTACTTTTTAATTATTTTAGACTAGATTCCATTTTTAAATTAGAATTTTGAAATTTATTTATTTGTTTAATAGTTTATTGTCTACTATTATTTTAATTTATTATTTTCTTGTTTGTTACCGACTTCAAAAAAGGAGGAGGTTCTCATTTTTTTTTTATTTATTTATCTTTGAAACTAAATTTTCACTTATTATCTAAACAGACACGTAATACGAGTTAGAGGCGACTACTTATGTCAATTGATCGGTCTGTGGTTCTATTTGACTTTCTCACCAGAAACATGTAAAGAACGTGATGAGAACCAAAATTCGAGTAAACACCTTAATGTCTCGACTTTTGACGCTTTATCCCGGAACGTGTTAAGACGATGATTAGGAGCCAAACGCATTACTTTTTTATTCTGTGCTCCGAGAGCAACATTTAAATATCCATCTAATTTAAGTTATATCTGTCATTTTCTTATCCATCAAAAAGAAAAGAGACGGATAATCGACAGACAACAATTTTAAGCAGAAATCTTAAACAACCCTCCCACATCCAACGGGTTGCATACCAGCGAGATACCTATTTGATTCGCCCGGGTTATACAATCATTCACTCATTCATTTTAAAATTAACAGCTTTCAAGAAAATGATAGGTATAACGTAACATAAAATTAGATGGTGAATGAATTAGCACCATAATCTTATCAAGATTCCAAATTACACAAATCAGGATTGCGATAAAATAAAATATTCAATTTACCCATTCTTTACATAAAAACAAGAAAAATATTCCTGCGGAACCACTTAAGACGAATACGACACGCACTTGCGTTGTTTACTTGTTTAATGTAGTTTTAATTGTGCCCCAAAGCAATCCACTAAGCCATTTGTGATGTAATTCCTGCCAATTTGCGTGACTTTAATATACCTACAATGTTGCATGGTAACAGTTAACTATGAACCCCTTGTGAAAACAAGGGGAATTAAATGGTCCAAAATGGCGGCATTTCAAGGGTGATTCGTAATTGTTTTTCGTTCATATCATAATAGTGTAGTTTCTAATTAATCAAATCTTCTTCTTATCGTGTCGATGGCAAACTAAATTGTATCGGCCCAAAACTTGGCAACAAGTATGGCGCTATCTGCAGCGCTCATCAGATCCTCCTGCGTACAGGTGTTCGGGCACGCAGGACACGATGTAAGATGTTCCATCGTTTGGGGAACAGTGCCGCACTTGCACTTTAAGTCCGAGCCATCTGAGAAACCCCACCAAATTAATCAAATTAGTTATTTTTAGTCGTGGTAGCCCAGTTGGTCGAACGCTTGCCTCTCACTTTGAGCTTCGAGCACATGCCTAAACCAATGATTGTCGAATTTGTTTTCGAATTCATGTTTGGATCATAGATGATTATCGCGTGCTCAGCGGTGAAGGAAAACATCGTGAGAAAACCCACATTCTCAAGAAATGCATTTTCAGAGGTATGTGTGACCGGTATTGGGCTGGTTTTCCCTTCGCGTTATGGAAGGTCAGACAGGCAGTCACTTCTGTAAAAAACCGGACCTGTCAAATCTTCAGGATAGGTAAGCGGACCCTGTGAAAAACGTGATAATACTAAGGAGATGAGTTACTCTTTTAATAATCGTAAATGAAGAAATTACGAAGGTATAAAAATACTACGACATTATGGAAAGAGTTACTTTTAAATAAACGTCAAAACAAGAAATTACCAAGGTATGAAAATACTACGACATCATAGAAAAACTTGATAAATTATCAGCTATATGTAATTGTTTCGTTTTGTATTTATTGAATAAAGTTGGTAAATAAATTATATTACACTTAAACGAAGGAAATGTTTTTCATTAGTTTTACACCTGTTTTAATTTTGTTAAGTATACCAATTATCGTACTTTTCAAAAAAAAGAAACCTAAATAAACAAAAAGAAATAGAAATATTTAAATAATTAAGTATAAGAGAAAATCATGAGTCTCTAATTAGAAAATAACTTGGATTAGTACATATCTACTATTAGAAAATCGACTAAGAATTCTGGCCTAAATCTTTTTTGTATCCCGCCAAAATCTCCGTCTACCCCAAGACTATACTTAATTAAAAAGAAAAAAGTTTAGTTATCGCACCGCCGCCATCATGGCGGCACCGTGCAAGCGCGAGCGTGTTTTTGCATGGATTTAAAAACGTTATAAATGTCTGTTAAAACTAATAATCTCGTTTAAAACTATTTACAAGTGTAGTAATACAAGTAGCGGTTATTATACTTACATATATTTATAATTTGGTAACATTTTGGTAACATTATAATAATTTTGTTACGTGATAACTTAATTTTATAATAACGTCAAAATAATATTTGCTAGAATAGCTTTTTGTCGCCTAAACCTAAATTGAATAAATTAGGAACGTCATTCTAAATTTATGATTAGACGTCAACTAAAATGTGCCGCCAGAATACAAATCCAGTTTTTGACATTTATACCGTAATCTAAGCTAAAATAAATTTAAGTTTGCCTGCAGGAATCGGCACCAATATCTTAAAATATTATTAAAATAAGGCACATCGTGTCGCATTTTTCATATTGTTTGTGACAAGCAATAAATTAATTATGAATTTGAAAAATATCATCAGGGTGAGAAGAGAACAACTACGGAAGAAATCTGTAAGTACCTACATTACATTTTGTCACTGGATACATAATAATATTATAGCATAAAGTCACGACTAGTTACTTATATTCCCAATTCGGGTAGTCAGACGTACATCTATCGCATTATGAACTAAGTACCCACACTTCATCGAACGGTATCGTCGTTTATAAAGGTCGATAGGCAACAAAACTTAAAAAAAAATAACATACTTAAATAAAAAAACAAACTTAACATAAAAAAGTAAAATTACTTACAAAAATCTCGGGAACTCTGGGAGTGGATAAAAAACATAAAACACGTTCAACTGTTCGTCTTCTTGGGCATGTCGTAAAATCCGACAAAGGATTGTGTCCTTTATAACATGATGGATTTTTTTTATATTATTTTTATTTGTTTTTTTTACGTTAGTATTTTATAATTTTATACAAGATGTTTTATAAACTGTCCCGCACCAAATTGTAATAAGTAAATGTTTCCTTTCTACTGGTTGCCTGGAAGAAATTGCTGCTTAGCAATAGGCCAGATTGTACTGTATCGATCATCCATTTGTGTACTTAAATTTGTTTTGTATGTTGTTTGCAATAAAGTATATTTGATTTGATTTGATGGAAAAATTGTTATGAGCGATAGGTTGGTCCCTAGTCACCTGCCACCCATAAGGTTCATCATTTCCATCTCAGGAATTCGTAACAACAGTAGCTGCAAGTTGTCTTTGTTTACTTGTGGCTCTGCCTACTCCATTAGAGATTACGGGCATGATTATGTGTGGTATCTTTACAAGTTTCGGGTTTATAGGTTTATTCACAAAAGTGTACAGCTAAAATCAAAGTGTCCGAAGTAGTTTTGGGTTGTGCAAAGAACTGTTGTCGAACTATCGATAGTTTGACAATCGATAGATTAGGTTCATTTATTTCACATTTAGTTGTATAACTCATTTTAGATACAATATAAAAAGGTAACAACATAAATATGATCGTCGAAAATGATAACAAAAGAATGTCAACAAATCAAATCAAAATCAAATCAAATCATTTATTCGCGTAGGATTCATGGTTTTGTATAACAGTTGATAACAGTTGCAAAGAAGATAATAAATTAAATTAAAATGTCAAAAGATAATAAATCAATACAATGTCATGGCCAATATAAGTATTAAAATAATGAATGTATAAAATAAAATAATATTCAAGTAATTACAATAAAATACAATGTTATTTTTTTATAAAATCGTCAACTCTCCGCTCCCCCTTTTCCTACGCCAGGTTTAACTCCCTCCGTGCCAGTACTATCGTTTCAAAGCAATGCTAACGATAGTATTGCTTGACTACTGATACTATCGATATTACCGTGAACAGGCCTGCTTCTGTCAGGGAGCTCATAAAACACTGTTTCTGTGAAAAAGTCACATAAACATTCTTTATTTTTCACTTTCCTTCCACCGTCTGCAATTGGAATACCATTGTATTTAAGTTTATATGTAAGTACATATTACAAACTGGACTTAAAAAAAGAAAGGAAAACATGAAACACTAGGAGTAGGGCCCTGTGCTGGGAGGTTTTCTGGCCACGACTTTCCCTCAGCGATACAGCTTCCGATGTGGTAATAGTTTTACAATTTTTTTTTTTTTGACGTGACTTATTGTAGATTTGCCGCAGATGGCATTAACTACTTGGCCGGACAAATGGGGAGCGCTGAAGGCTCTCACCCGGTACAACGTTTAAGACAACAGGCCTGAGGGTGCCCAGTTGGGCATAGTTTTACAACCAGGTACATAATTTATATTTACATAATTCAATTTTGAAGAATTCATATTTTAGTTTTTTTTTTAATCGATGCTATTGTTATTTTTTTTAAACTTGTCGATAGGCAACACTAGTGCAAAGTTTTTACGCGGCAGTGAAACAAGTTTGGTTTTGCCATTTCTTTGATCACCTAACTTGGACGATAAAAGAGTCAGGTTAGCTTTAGCTTAAAGGCCTGAATACGGTTTCTTGTTGGTTTTATATTGACCTTTTCGACTTGACTATAGCCATAGATATTTTTTGACGTGATTTTGTAGATTTGCCGCAGATGGCATTAACTAATTGGCCGGACAAATGGGGAGCGCTGAAGGCTCTCACCCGGTACAACGTTTAAGACAACAGGCCTGAGGGTGCCCAGTTGGGCATAGTTTTACAACCAGGTACATAATTTATATTTACATAATTCAATTTTGAAGAATTCATATTTTAGTTTTTTTTTTGAATCGATGCTATTGTTATTTTTTTTAAACTTGTCGATAGGCAACACTAGTGCAAAGTTTTTACGCGGCAGTGAAACAAGTTTGGTTTTGCCATTTCTTTGATCACCTAACTTGGACGATAAAAGAGTCAGGTTAGCTTTAGCTTAAAGGCCTGAATACGGTTTCTTGTTGGTTTTATATTGACCTTTTCGACTTGACTATAGCCATAGATTTTTTTTTGACGTGACTTGTTGTAGATCTGCCGCAGATGGCATTAACTAATTGGCCGGACAAATGGGAAGCACTGAAGGCTCTCGTCCGGTACAACGTTTAAGATAACAGGCCTGAGGGTGCCCAGTGGGGCGTGTCTTAAATTCTGTACCGAGCGAGAGCCCTCAGCGCTCCCCATTTGTCCGGCCAAGTAGTTAATGCGATTTGCGGCAAATAAACAGCCAGCCAAACATAACATAAAATACCACGAAATACTTACTTACCGCTTTCACTAACATTCTTATAAAGGCCTACTTAACATGAATGTTTGGCAAATTCCGTAACAAATCACTTTGGAACACGGAGGTAGCAATTTTAAACTGATTTTCAACATATATATCACACCTAAAATGCCTTTCTTTCTTTTTTCTTTGCTAGCTTCACTGGCAGCTATAATATATTTATAATAATATATTTATATTTTTTTTTAATATATAATATATTTTGTCCGGCCAAGTAGTTAACGTCATCTGCGGCAAATGCACAATAAGTCACGTCAAAAAAAAAGCTATAATATTAGAGGCGATGGAAGTTTTTTATGGTTCACCTCGTTTACTAACCCGTATCTTGCGATTTATTGAAAAAAAGTTTATATACCTCAATCATTTTTTAAAAGTGTAAAGAAAAGTGAGTATGTTCCATACCCCCTCTGGTTGATTGAGGGGAGGCCTGTGCCCAGCAGTGGGACGTATATAGGCTATTTATGTTAGAACTCAGCGGCAATTATTGGAACTGAAGTTACTATAATATTATTATTAGCTTCGATTGAACAACAACCTTAACAGCTTCATACATTTTAATCCCACTCGATTAAATGAAATGATTTGTAATTCGCCCCAAATGGCTTCAAAATGAGCTCAAACAAGCGCAAATTATTTATAAAAGCGAAATCTGTTTTATGAGCGATAATTTCCAAAATTCGCGAACAGAAATGGGATTTTGATCGATAATATAATTTTACTTTGGACCATAATTTTTCGATGAAATTGGTGTCAAATCGTTCTACCGACGGCCGTTTCTGTTCGAAAATCTGTCGACCATTTAAGCACGTTATAAACTTTAAGTAACTAATAAAAAATTAAAAAGCAGTGAACATGTGTTATTTGTCAGTCAATCGAAATTGAATCCAATTAACAAAAGATTCAGTTGAACTTTGCTTGGCTGTCAAAGTTCAACATACTGCATAAAATATTACACAAGATAAAAAAAAAACTTCCACTTGATATTAAATTAACTCAGAATCATTTTTTTATAGTATACAGTGCAATACAATGTTTCATAGGCTAATAACATATTTACAACAGGTAAGGTAATAAGCCTCTGCAGCCGAACTAGGTGAAACCTGTATCTCAGCATGCAGCGCCTGTTCCCAACGGATAATTACAACTTAGCCAAATAAATTGTCCTTATTTAGTACATACTCGTCTATGTCATGGTCTGAAACATCTCCCTCTATATTTGTTACGATGTCACTAACACCCTGTATAAGTACTGGGAGTAAAGAAGAAATGGATGTGTTAAACTGCTCATCTGAGCATATTGTAAAAGTCGACAAAATATACATCAAATTTTGTAGATATTGGCCTGGATTAACGACTTAACGTACTTTCCGAAGCACGGAAGGTGTCACTCCACTTACAACACGTGAAGTCTCAAGGGTGAACAAACGTACGTGCGCTTATTCGACTTTTATATATATTTCTTCCTCTTAGTAATTCGCTATAGTAACTACAGTTATAGATTATTTATCAAGTAATTAACAACAATGTGAACCTTATTCATTACTATGTAAGTCCCATAGGAAATCAGGAACGTGTTTAGGATTAAGGTGTTATTTTACCTGATAATAAATTTTGTACAACAGGATCTTATGGTTTGATTAATTCTTCGAAATATATCGGTAAACTCGTGTAAAACAATTTGTTTTGAATATACTTAGCTGTAAAAATATTTGGAAATTGACAATTTCAAGAAATTCAGTTCCCGGAAATCTTTGTGTGTGTGTGTACATAGCTTTAGGGCCCTATCTCACTAGATCACCAATAAATACACCATGGTGCCGGTCAAACGGTACAAAATGTAAAAATTGGCCCCGATTCTTGCAAACACCTCCTAATTTTACTTTAAGTTATACATTTCTTTTTTTATCCGCCGAGCAGGAAAGGGACGTATGATTGACAGACAGCTCTTAATTTTAGGAACAATCAGTAAATGGATGAATAACCCGGGCGAATCAAAATGGTATTCCCTTGGTATGCAAACTTTTTAAAAAAAGTGCAGAAATAATTCAGCGGTGCCACTTTTTCGAGAACTAGTCTAGTCATATAGTTGAATATACACGTATATCAGCGGTGAATGAAAACATTGTGAGGAAACCCACATTCCCGAAAAATGCATTTTCGGAGGTATGTGACCTAACCTGCATTGAGCTAGTTTTCCCTTCGCGGGTTGGAAGGTCAGACAGGCAGTCGTAAAAAAACCGTACCTGTCAAATCTCCAGGTTAGGTAAGCGGACCCTGTGAAAAACGGGATATGCTATCTTTTATAGTGAAATAAATGATCTTATCACTCTAGCCATAGAGGCAGCCAATCAGCTCGCGACACCAAACACTTCAGGACCCCGATACCGACCCCGCCGGCGCGGTCGACGATTTCCTTCATTCAGCGCTTATCGCTATCGACCCAATAGGGTCGATTAATTCTTTCAAATATATTTCCTCTCAGACGACGCCCTGAGCCGAGGTTCGCGCCCAACTGGGCACCCTCAGGCCTGTTGTCTTAAACGTTGTACCGGGTAAGAGCCTTCAGCGCTCCCCATTTGTCCGGCCAAGTAGTTAATGCCATATGCGGCAAATCTACAATAAGTCACGTCAAAAAAAAAAAGATCTTATCTTATATTTATACATCAGTGATAGCAGCTGGCTTTTTTGACGAGACCTAAGTATTGTAGGTTTGCATCGCATAGTATTAGTAATTCCTTGGCCGCTGGTAGCTCAACCATGGTGCCCTAGTGAAATAGGCCCTTAAATCTATCAACCCAAGAAGTTCCTATACGCCTTCTTATAATTGTTACCGTAAACACAACGTTGTTTCTTAGAATATGTGAATAACTTAGAAAGGGGTGTAACAAATATTTTGCCTACCAATCTCTCTATCAAATCGCGTGGGAATACCTTGAAAATAAATATTTTGTTTTTTTACTATAGAGTTAGGCCGCCATCACACAGACTGCACCACAACTGCGCGAAATCGTATCAGCAACCGTACGCAGTCGCTGTCTTTTGCCTTTCTTTTGACTATCCTTTGTTTGGTAAGGACATTGCAGGCTTGAATCACCCAAATGTCCGAAAAGTAAAATGATTCCGTGCTTCGGAAGGCACGATACTACTACTACTAGCCCTAACCTCCCTAACCTAACCTAACCAACCCGCAGTGGAGCAGCAGAGGGGAGGCCTTTGCCCAGCAGTGCAACGTGTATAGGCTGTTTATGTTGTGTATGTAATAACTCATTAGTGCAAGTCCGAAAAAACAATACGAGTAGCAAAAATAGAATCCTTTCAAAAAGTGTTCTATACACAAAACATTCTACCCACTAGCATTAAAAATTAGGTATGTGACGTATCATTCGGCCACCGTCTAAAAAACCTTTCGTTGGATATGGAGCTATATTCTGTTGACGATTTTATTAAAAATTGACATTGTATTTTATTGTAATTAACATAAACAGCCTATATACGTCCCACTGCTGGGCACAGGCATCCTCTCAATCAACCGGAGGGGTATGGAGCATACTCCACCACCGCTGCTCCACTGCGGATTGGTGGAGGTGTTTTTACGGCTAATAGCCGGGACCAACGGCTTAACGTGCCCTCCGAAGCACGGAATCATCTTACTTTTTCGGACAATCAGGTGATTCAAGCCTGGAAAGTCCTTACCAAACAAAGGATAGTCTCACAAAGTGATTTCGACAATGTCCCCGTCGGGAATCGAACCCGGACCTCCAGATCGTGAGCCTAACGCTCTAACCACTATACCACGGAGGCTGTTATTGTAATTACTTGAATGTAATTTTATTTTATACATAAGTAATTAATTTATTACTCATATTAGCCAAGACATGGTATTGATTTATTCTCTTTTGACATTTAAATTTAATTTATTATCTTTTTTGTCGACATTCTTTTGTTATCATTTTCGACGATCATATTTATGTTGGTACCGTTTTATATTGTGTCTAAAATGTGTTGTATAACTAAATGTGAAATAAATGAATCTAAATTTAAAATATCATTATTTTCATCCCATTGACAAAGCAATGGAAAATGTAGGTACCTATAATGTTCGCTCGTTCATTATGACTGTATTTGCGCGATTCCGTACTATCAAAACAGTTTGTTTTCGCCGCGATCGCGCTTTCATTGTGCGGGGCGAAACTACGGTGTTAGAATTTTAAGTAGGTTTTGAGGTTAACTGAAAACAAGCGAGACGCATGTAATGTGTTGGTGTTGCCAACTTTCGGGAAAATGTGAGAATGATTGAAGTTCTTGCGGGAATTGGATGCGTGAATATTTTTCCCTCGTGGGGTAGGATATGTATTTAGGGCAGATATTTTTTTCTAAACGAAGTATGACATAAAATAAAAGAAATAAAAGAACAATACGAAATCAAAAGGAGAGGTACTTATACGGATATATGCATATCATTACCGTTAACCTGACCACCCGATTGTCCAAAAAGCAAAAAGATCCTTGCTTCAGAAGGCACGGTAAGCTTTTGGTCCCGGTTATTACTTACTGATGTAAGTACGTAGTCGTTACATGAGTCATGTCAGGGGCCTATGGCGGCTCAATAATAACCCTGACACCAGAGTTGATGGGGTTGGTAATTCACCTCACAACCCACACGATAGAAGAAGAAGATTACCGTTAACGCAAAAATATCCTAGAATAAAGGTAAAAGAAGGAATGGAAGTGGTTGAGCGTCAGGCTCACGATACTCCCGGGTTCGAATCCCGGTGGGGACATATCACAAAAATCACTTTGTAAGCCCCTTTGGTTAGGACATTGCAGGATGATCACCCTATTGTCCATAAGTAAGATAATGTGTGCTTTGGAAGGCACGACAAGCCGTTGGTCCCAGTTACTGACGTAAGTACAAAGTTGACGATTCATTGCACCGGTTGAATAATGACCCTGACACCAGGGTTGATGAGGTTGGAAGTCCAGATTACAATCAACGCGATAGAAGAAGAAGTGGTCATTTGCAATCGGCTTTTGTCCTTCTTTTTAAAAATATCCAGTTAGGAACAGAAACTTACGTATGTCGCCAAGAACACGCACACCAGCCAATCACAGTCAACCCTTGACCCAAGGTGACCTTAAGAAAAACAGGAGAAATCGTCGCCCAACCCAACAAAGGAAGTGACAGAATTAATCCCCCATCCTTTTATAAATAATACCCTTATCTTATCTACCCCGGTTTCTCGTATTTCTGAATTATCCCGGACGGAAATTCTTGCCTATTTTTGTGGGGCAAAGCCGTGTTTTTAAGTTAAGTTAGTAAGTTTTTGGGGTAAAATTATGTTTTTGTTGTCTTCTTCTATCGTGTAGGATTACCAACCCTATCAATATGCGCAAATGTCAAATTGCAATATTGCTTTTTTAGATGAATAGCTAGATTAGATGTGACCTTTTTAACCCCTCAGGTGTAGTTTGTGTGTACCAGGGTGATGAAAGATGACTTCTGTCGTGTGGGCTGTAAGGTCAACGAACGAACTCACCAACCCTGGTTTCAGGGTTACGATTGAGCCGCCAAAGGCTGACATGCCTCATGTAACGACTACTAACTTACATTAGTAAGTAGTAGTAACCGGGACCAACGGCTTAACGTGCCTTCTATCTTTCGGACAATCAGGTGTTTTTTTTTTTGACGTGACTTATTGTAGATTTGCCGCAGATGGCATTAACTACTTGGCCGGACAAACGGGGAGCGCTGAAGGCTCTCACCCGGTACAACGTTTAAGACAACAGGCCTGAGGGTGCCCAGTTGGGCGCGAACGGCTCAGGGCGTCGTCTGAGAGGAAAAATATTTGAAAGAATTAATCGACCCTAGTGGGTCGATAGCGATAAGCGCTGAATGAGGGAAATCGTCGACCACGCCGGCGGGGTCGGTATCGGGGTAATCAGGTGATCAGTCTGTAATGTCCTATAAACAAACTGGGGATCACAAAGTGATTTTCGTGATGTGTCCCCACCGGGATTTGAACCCGGGACCTCCGGATCGTGAGCCCAACGCTCAAACTGGACCACAGAGGCCGTTTTTGTTATTAACACGTATTATAGATTGCAGTTAAATAATAAGTACGAGTATTTACTAAACTTGTAAATGCTGAGTGAAAAAGCTGTACATAGTTTGGGAACCGTCACCTCTAATGAGGACTTTCCAGGCTACGTTCACCAAAAACAATATAGAATGGCGTTGTACACCTTTAACGTGATAATTACCTATTTTCTCGAGTACATAATTAATCCAAAATACAATGTAATGGCGGAAGCATATGTATAAAAATAATTGTTGCTCGATAGTTTGGATCACATTATGTATAAATTATGTTGCTTCTCTTTATTTTGATTAGAATAATAATGGGTGGAAGATGTAATTACCCGCTATTTTTATACTTGAACAAAATTTTCCTGTACCCAAAGGTTGCCTGGAAGAAATTGCTGCATGAGCAATAAGGCCGCCTGTTGTGCTTTTCTGTATATGTTGTCCTTATCTCTGTATTTTGTGTCCATTGTGCTCAATAAAGTATTTTATCTATCTATCTATCTAATTATGCCTGGGTGACATAAAAAGGGTCGTCATTTATACTTACCCAAAAACAAAGATAAAAGGTGCATATGTCGAACTCTGTACGAAAGGAAATCTGTACAGCGCCATCTATATTTTTTCTAGAAATGTCGCCTTGAAAGTCCCTTCTTTGGGCACGGGCTATATTTTAAACCTGGTATTATCTTAGTCTACGTTTTGTAGTAAGGAGAGTTTGAACCCGGTAGACATGATAATAGGTTGGTCACCCGTCTATCGTCCATACACTAGGGCCCTGTCACACTTGGACGCCACCACCACCATCGCCTCACCATTTTATGTATGCGACTGACACTTGAGGGGTTAAAAAGGCCACAATGAAGCAAGTTTTAGACCCCATAGTAGAGTAACCAACAAGAAAAAAGAAAAGTGATTTCTGTGATATGTTCCCACCGGGATTCGAACCCGGGACCTCCGGAACGTGAGCCCAACGCTCAACCACTGAACCACGGAGGTCGTTGATACAAAACTTATCTATGCTACACATTATATTTATATATGTAAGTATACAATAAGTTGCAAGAAATAACTAGCTACAGAGGCTGCAATTAGTTCAATTGCCGGTTCACGTTCACCGTTGTTTATAAGCAAGTTAGTAACTCGAATCGCACCTGAGCTTATTATTATGCACATACATTATAAGTATTATCACATCGAGCGCGATAAACGATGCATCGTTTTGGCGAATATCCTGCAACAACAAAATATTAAACAAAAGAAAAGAAAAGAGAAAAGAAAAGAAAAGAAAAGAAAAGAAAAGAAAAGAAAAGAAAAGAAAAGAAAAGAAAAGAAAAGAAAAGAAAAGAAAAGAAAAGAAAAGAAAAGAAAAGAAAAGAAAAGAAAAGAAAAGAAAAGAAAAGAAAAGAAAAGAAAAGAAAAGAAAAGAAAAGAAAAGAAAAGAAAAGAAAAGAAAAGAAAAGAAAAGACAATGGAATGTGTATAAAAATGAAGAAAAAACACACTTCGTCGTGTCATAGAGAAACGTGATAAAATATCGGACTTATCATTAGGTTTTCTTGATTAAAAGTCATAAACAACATTAAAAAGAAAATGTTGCACAACAGATTTAGAACAACTACAATCAAAAAGAATAAGATAAAGAAAGAAGAAACAAAAAAGTAAAAGAAGAAACAGAGAGAGAGACAGAGAGAAGTAAGATTGGATTCAAGTACTTAATCTGTATTTCATAATTTATCTTTGACCTAGGATACTACCTAATTCACATTATACATAAGTAAATTACATCTCTATACCTCTGGCTTCGAACATAATCGTGGCTGATTTTACAAACTGACGTATCTGCAAAATTTTGCTAAAATAATTTGTGTCTTATTGACAATAGAACAAAGAGCAAATCAGACTCGGCAAAAATTTCAGATACGTAACTAAGCGACATCAGGAAGGATATACTGGCTGTTATGTTATGTATCACATATACATAAACTCATCACCACCCACACATATTTATTACACACACACACATTAACTTAAACGGGGCCCTAAGTTTTCCAAACACCAGATTTGACCAAAGACCGACGGTTACGTACATCCTAATCCGGTAAACAACGCCACTTCCGCTAGTCAACCGGAAGTGGTCACTTCCGGAACCGGAATTCCGGAAATTTCGGGAATTCCCCCTCCACCGCCAATAGGCGTCATATCTGATGGATCGCGCCGCATTTATATCACTTGCTACTACTATTATAGTTCTATTTAAGAATTAATAGTGCTTCTTCTGAAAGGTCAATGACCAACCTTATCAACCCAGTGTTGCTATTAAGCCGCCAAAGGCCCCTGACATGACTCATGTAATGACTACATACTAAGTTAAGTAAATGATAGCCGGAACCGAGTGCTTCACGTGCCCTCCGAAGTACGGATCATCTTACTTTCGGGCAATCGTGGTATCAGCCTCCAACGTCCTAACCAAACTAGGGATCCCAAAGCTAGTTTTTGTGATATGTCTCCACCCGGATTAGAACCCGGAACCTCCGAATCGTGAGCCCAACGCGCAGGCGGTCCAAAGACAGGTAATAAGCAGCCCATTTCACTAAATACTACACTTATCACACACACATTACACACACTACACTAACACTAACTAGGTTTGGTTAGGACATTACTGGCTAATCACAAAAGGCACGTTAAGCCGTTGGTCCCGGTTACTATATACTGATGTAAGTAAGTAGTTGTTACATGAGCCATGTCTGGGGCCTTTGGCGGCTCAATAGTAACCTGACACCAGGGTTGATGAGGTTGGTACTCCACAACCCACACGATAGAAGAAGAGACTTCACTAACACACTATGCTACACTTTTTATACTTTCCGTACGCTCAGTGTACTCAACATCATCATCATCAGCCCATTAACGTCCCCACTGCTGGGGCACGGGCCTTCCCTGTGGATGGATAGGGAGATCGGGCCTTAAACCATCACGCGGGCCCAGTGCGGATTGATGGTTATTAACGACTGCTAATGCAGCCGGGACCAACGGCTTAACGTGCCTTCCGAAGCACGGAGGAGCTCGAGATGAAAACTTTTTTTTTGTGGTCACCCATCCTACGACCGGCCTTTGCGAAAGTTGCTTAACTTCAACAATCGCAGACCGAGCGCGTTTACCGCTGCGCCACCGTGCTCCTCACTCAACATCATAGCGCGTAAAAAATCAATTGACTGAAAGCCTATCCCAGTTTTTCGACACTTAAGACTCTCACACACTGACACTACAATCGACAGTGTACAATTTGTCACTGTCCCTTCCAGAGTGATACGTAATGGATAACAGGTACGCCTATGATGAATGTACTGTCGGTACGTCGCCGTTTTTCACTATTACCCGAAAATGCGAAGTGACGGCTTGTGTGTGACATGATCCTATCTTGTGGTGTCGCAACGTCGAGGGGTTAGGGTTTTGTGAATAATCCGCGTCATTTTTGTGTTATTAGTCATGTCAGATGAGATTTTGACTATGAATACCGAATATACATACATAAACAGCCTATATACGTCTCACTGGGCACAGGCCTCCCCTCAATCAACCGGAAGGGGGTATGGAGCATATTCCACCACGCTGCTCCAATGCGGGTTGGTGGAGGTGTTTTTACGGCTAATAGCCGGGACCAACGGCTTAACGTGCCTTCCGAAGCACGGAATCATCTTACTATTTCGGACAATCAGGTGATTCAAGCCTGAAAAGTCCTTACCAAACAAAGGACAGTCTCACAAAGTGATTTCGACATTGTCCCCATCGGGAATCGAACCCGGACCTCCAGATCGTGAGCCTAACGCTCTAACCACTAGACCACGGAGGCTGTTAAATCTCCTGGTACTTTACGGCTTCAGCTTAGCGATCGTCATCTCCCTAGCATTATTTCGTTTTTCATCCCGCTTACCTAACCTTATGATTTGACAAGTCAGGTTTTTACAGAAGCGATAGCTTATCTAACCATCCAACCCACGAAGGGAAAACCAGCCCAATACAGGTTAAGTCACATACCACTGAAAATGCATTTCTCAGGAATGTGGGTTTCCTCACGATGTTTTTCTTCACCGCTGACCACGTGATAATTATTTATGATCCAAACATGTATTCGACAACAAATTCGATTATCATTGGTTTGGGCTTGTACTGGACTCAAACCTACAGCTTTAACCTGCAGCTTAGGGATGATACTGAAAATAATCGGCGCCCAAAGGTCATGATAGAACCCTGACGACCCAATTACTCTAGCCATCGAGACGGCCAATCAGCTTGCGTCAACAAACACTATACGTAGATACCGACCCCGCCGGCGTAGTCGATTAACTCTTACAAAGATAATTCTCTCAGACGATACGAAATATACCTAATCCTGCGCCAACGACCGTGCGAGCCTAAAATAAAAAAAAAATCTTTGATTGAAGAATTCTTCGCGTTTGGCTCATATCTTGATGGCATTGGAATTTTCAAAATAATTAAAAATAAAATTGTTCTACAATACCTAGTGCTTATAATTCCATCATCATCATCAATTTAAGAGCCACGCTCTTGTCGGTGCAGCATTTTCCATGCTACTTTTTTAGGAATAAATAATAAATAAATAAAATAATTCCATATAAAGTTGAAAATGCTGACTGGATTATCCACAAGCATAAATACTTAACTGTAAATACTTTTTACTTTTCGCAACAAAATAATGTACAAAATAAAAGTTCACTGAATTAACAATTATTTGCTCTTCGAATAAAGTGTTGACTTGCCCTCGACGCATTAACCTCGAAAACTTTGCTCTTTGTACACAAAAGTGCAAAAAGCGCAAAACTTACACTACACGAGAGCGGCAAATCGTAACTCTTGAACCGACTCCAAACTTTGTACGTGAATTTGTCAGGTCTCATGACTTTTTTTTTTCCGGCGGGGACGCGGTTGTGTGCATTGCGTTCCCGTATCCCCGCCACACGGCGGCAAAGAGGAACACCGTTGGGTTTTAGTGGGTATACCGGGTGGCGACACCCGGGGAGTCCCACATAACGTGTCCCAAATATGCGTAACGCATTTCCCAACGTAAAAAAAAAGTCTCATGACTTTTTATACTTACGTAAAGTCTGGAATAAGAAAAAGAAACAGAGAAGAATATACACTACTGAGAACTACTTACTTTCTTTAGTGAGTATTAAATTACACCACCGGGTTGTCATTCTGTCTATGCGATTTTTTTCGGTCTATATCGTCATTAAGCCGAAACCAACGCCATCTATCCGAAACATTGAGTACTAATATTTCTTGGAAATTAATATTTGCACTGCTATTAGTCTGAGGATACTAACGGAGAAGCATCTTGGACTGTACAGTCATAATATTTAAAGATAATTTAAAATGCAACGTAAAAAAATATTTCATTCGGAGAGAAAATTTTCTATGTAACATTCGAAAACAGCAGTTGTTCAACGGCCTCCGTGGTCCAGTGGTTGAGCGTTAAGCTCACGATCCGGAGGCCCTCAGTTCGAATCCCGGTGGGGACATATCACAAAAAGCACTTTCTGACCCCTAGTTTGGTTAGGACATTGCAGACTGATCACCTGATTGTCCGAAAGTAAGACGATCCGTGCTTCGGAAGGCACGTTAAACCGTTGGTCCCGGTTACTTCTTACTGATGTAAGTACGTAGTCGTTACATGAGTCATGTCAGGGGCCTTTGGCGGTTCAAAAGTAACCCTGACACCAGGGTTGATGAGGTTAGAAATCCGCCTCACAACCCACTCGACAGAAGAAGCAGGTTGTTGATCAAGTAACCAAGCAACAGCCGTTACACTGCCAGAACTGGAAAAACCAAGAGGTCACCAGTCTAAGTTATAATCGAACAGACGCAGCGGCAGCCTCATAGCTCGCCTTGATTGAGTACTCATCATCATCATCATCAGCCCATTAACGTCCCCACTGCTGGGGCACGGGCCTTCCCTATGAATGGATAGGGAGATTGGGCCTTAAACCATCACGCGGGCCCAGTGCGGATTGATGGTTATTAACGACTGCTAATGCAGCCGGGACCAACGGCTTAACGTGCCTTCCGAAGCACGGAGGAGCTCGAGATGAAATTTTTTTTTGTGGTCACCCATCCTATGACCGGCCTATGAAAGTTGCTTTACTTCAACAATCGCAGGCCGAGCGCGTTAACCGCTGCGCCACCGAGCTCCTCTTGAGATTAGTTTATTAATACCACCCTTGGTCGCGTGCAGTTCAAGAGGAAAAACTCGTTGGATTGATCTTACATTTTACCAAATTTTATTCTTCTTATTATTTACGTTGTAGTGCCGTTACAGGGTTCCTGTTTATACTTTCCTTTACTTTTAAGACCTGTGTAAAAACATCAGGAATGCAATAAATATCTTAAGTATCGAAACCCAACAGGACTTGCCTCAGCGTCGCACAACGTTCGTCCACGACAAAGTACGAAAACTTTGTCGAAATGTAAGTTAAACAGTGGTGACGTAAGGTGAGGATGCATACTTCAGGTGTAAAGGCACATACATACACTTGCCAGTAAAATAGAGCAGTAGCTTGCATGCCAGTTAAAGGCACGTACCACACTGCTGGTAAGTAAACATAAAAACTAAGAACGTCCGAGAATCAAATATAGTGCAAATTACTTGCTAACCAGGTACAGACAACAAGTTATACATTTATACATCCTTGATGGTGCAAGCTATACAGGGTGTTAGTGAAATCGTCACGAACACCGAGGGGGAAGATTCAGACCCTGTTTCTGAGTTAATATCAAGTAGAATTTTCTGTCCGAAAATTCATGAAAATTATCATGTTTTTAAATTCCAGTTGATAACTACTCAGAATAATGGTTACGATGTCACTAACACCCTGTATATCCAAAACAAAAGATTTGAATTTGAATTGGTACATACATTGGTACATACATTGGTGTATGCATTGGTACATACATTGGTACATACAATGGTACATACATTGATACATAAATGGATACATACACTGGTACATACATTGGTGCATACATTGGTACGTACATTGGTACGTACATTGGTGCATACATTGGTACGTACATTGGTACGTACATTGTTACATACATACGTAAAATCAAGTCTATCTCCCGAGGCAGATACCCATCAAGGAATTCCACTTACTACGATCTTGTCACACCACGGTCGCTTCTTTCACTCTCATGAGACTTCATGCAACTCATTAGTGGCTTGGTGTAAGTCGGGAACCGAGCATTAATTATCTGTAAAATATATTTATCCTATTGTTTTTTTTACAGCATCGACAGGGCCATGCGGCCTATCGATCTTTCTCTTTATTTAAGAGCTGCGCTCTCGTCGGTGGATTAATCGCCTAACGATAATTAAATTAAAAAGAAGAATAATTACTCTAGACATGCAACTTGATAAAGATGAAAAATTTCTCCTTTTTAGTTGTAAGAATACATTAGCCCCGATTCCTGCAGACACCTCCTAATTTTATTTTAAGTTATACCCGTCATTTTCTTATTCGCCAAAAAGGAAAGGGATGGATGATTGTTGTTGAGCTCTTAATTTTAGGAAGAATGAGTAAATTAGTGAATATATAGATTTATATTTAATAGATTTACTTATGCTTAAAACTGACGTGTGTTCCATAAATTAATGCCTGTCGATTACCTGTCCTTTTCCCTTTCAGGGGATAAGAAAATGATAGATATAACTGAAAATAAAATTAGTTGGTGTGCACCATTAACATTGTAAAGTAATTTTACACTTCAAACTAACATTTTTGAATTAATTTTTACCGTTATGAAACGTGTATGAAACGATTGATGAATTTGGAGGAAGCAGGAGAAGTGTGTCAGGATCGAAGCAAAATTCCATAGTCTCGCTTAGCCCTGGGGGAAATAGGCGTGAGTTTTTATCTATGTATGTATATCTATAGTACTACATAGTATAAAACAAAGTCGCTCTTTCTGTCCTTATATCCCTATGTACGCTTAAATCTTTAAAACTACACAACGGATTTTGATACGGTTCTTTTAATAGATAGAGTGATTCAAGAGGAAGGTTTATATGTATAATAATATCCATTAAATAGTGGAGAAATACTGTTATTTTTGAGGTGTTTAAGGCGATGACGTGAATAATTTCGTTTTTTCCTCAGCATTGCACCCGAGCGAAGCCGAGGCGGGTCGCTAGTTTGAAATAAAAAGCTCAACGTGGATAATTTCTCCTTTTAAGTTGTAAGGATACATTATCTAAACTAAAAGTAAAATAAAGGAAACATAATGGCGCGCCCGCACGAAGTCAGGTGGTATTTATTGCAAGTAATTTGTTAGTGCGACTAATCGGGATCGTTAGTCGCACAAGTGTTTTAGCCGCGATTATTGCTTGTTCAGTGTTATTGCTAAGATAGGTATCGTTATATCGCTAACATTAACTGAGCAATAACACTGAAGCTATGAACATTCATATTAGTACCTATTTAAAGTATACAGCGTGTTAGTGACATCGTAACGAAAACTTTGAGGGATGATTCAGGCTTTGATTCTGATTTGATATCAAGTGATATCAACTCCAGAATCTTGGTCTGAATCATCCCCCTCAGTATTTGTTACCATGTCACTTAACACTTTATTGCTACTTCTTTTTTTTCTATTTAAGTAAGTCATTGATTTTTAATTAAGAAAAATGTAATAATAAGTGCGACATTTTGTCACGTTTTTCTACGTCGTCACGGGTTGCTTTTTCATAGAAATTCCATAGTAATATCTAAGTCTTCTATTAAATTCTTTAGTAAAAAATGACTGATTTGACTAGTTGGAAACTACCCTATTCTAGAATCACTAATTTAAGTGCCACGCTCTTGTCGCTTTCTCCATGACACTTTTTTTTTAAGTAACATGTATTCTATACTATTCGCAACGAACATGATAATATCATATTATGTAACGTCATGTCCTTAAATCAGTGTTAATACTCGCTACGAGCGCCTTATTTCCCTGTACTGACAGCACGAACGCTCGCTGTGTAACACTTTACATTGCCCCTCGTAACACCAGTCAGTACCCACCTTAAGACCAGGCGCGCACTACGAGTTTTTCGCCGCGCGGCAGAAAAAAGCAGCGGTATAATGTCGCACTGTAATACTGTACCAAACAGTTTTAAATTGTATTGCGCGCACTTGACGGCAGAGCCGACGCAGCGGCGCAGAATTACAGTGCGACATTATGCCGCTGTTCTTTTCTGCCGCGCGGCGAAAAACTCGTAGTGCGCGCCTGGCCTAACATATTTAAATATACTTTTCGATATACCAGTACAGCATTTAAAGACCTATTCACAGGGTTACATGCAAACTTATTTGTTTTACTGCTATGCCAACATTCGTTGAATAATAGACGGCTTTTTTCTTTTACGTTTTTCCAACTACCACATTTAATGCATTCTTAAGAGTTTTAAATATTTAAGTTTGGAATGCTTTTTTTTTAAATAAATAAACATAAACTCACGAATATATACATGTACCCACTGTAGAACCCTGTCGCACTATCATATTTTGACATTTAATGAGAGGTACGGTTTAATTTGTCAAAAAAGTTAATGTGACATGGTTTCAAAGTGAATACATATTAGTACTCGTGACCGTACGCGGTTTATAATAATGCTACTTTTAGAAGTGCTCTCACTACGACATTAAGGGAGTGCCACAACGCTGATTTTCAGCTATGCCTCAAAAAATGCATAAGAACGAAAACGTCTTTAATCTATTCAAGTGTATTCATAACATAACATAACATAAACAGCCTATATACATCCCACTGCTGGGCACAGGCCTCCCATCAATCAACCGAAGGGGGTATGAAGCATACTCCACCACGCTGCTCCAATGCGGGTTGGTGGAGGTGTTTTTACGGCTATTATCAACGGCTTAACGTGGCCACCGAAGCACGGAATCCTCTTACTTTTTCGTACAATCAGGTAATTCAAGCCTGAAAAGTCCTTACAGGACAGTCTCACAAAGTGATTTCGACAATGTCCCCATCGGGAATCGAACCCGGATCTCCAGATCGTGAGCCTAACGCTCTAACCACTAAACTACGGTGGCTGTTGTGCAAATGTATTCACATTCCTCAAAAGAACGCAAGGAAAAGAAATCCCACAAAGCGAAATACTTCGAGCACATATCACTTTCGCACTTCAAGTATGCGTTGAAGTCAGTTGAAGCCATTCCGCTTCAAGATAAAGGGGCTTTGAAGTCGATGGAAACCTGATAAAATCAGAAGGGCTTTGCCAGTAAAACTCATCTTTTATTCCGGTTAGGGATGTGGTGAGTAGTGGTATTAGGTTGGTAACTATTACTGGTATAAGTAACCTTCATTTTTTTGACGTGACTTATTGTAGGTTTGCCGCAGATGGCATTAACTACTTGGCCGGACAAATGGGGGGCGCTGAAGGCTCTCACCCGGTACAACGTTTACGACAACATGCCTGAGGGTGCCCAGTTGGGCGCGAACCTCGGCTCAAAGCGTCGTCTGAGAGGAAAAATATTTGAAAGAATTAATCGACCCTGGTGGGTCGAAACACCTCGCAAGTTCATGTTTTGTAAGGATTATCAGAAAAATATTAAGTAAATACTTACGAGTAAGTATTACTAATAAAAAAAAGAAAAAAGGGTTGACAGACAGACGCTCACTTCCCGTTTTGAGAAGCAAGCAACGGAACCAGTGTAATTCTTCTTCTATCGTGTGGGTTGTGAGGTGGAGTACCAACCTCATCCCTGGTGTCAGGGTTACTATTGAGCTGCCAAAGGCCCCTGACATGGCTCATGTAACGACTACTTACTTACATCAGTAAGTAGTAACCGGGACCAACGGCTTAACGTGCCTTCCGAAGCACGGATCATCTTACTTTCAGACAATCTGGTGATCAGCCAGTAATGTCCAAAGCAAACTAGGGATCACAAAGTGATTTTTGTGATATGTTCCCACCGGGATTCGAACCCGGGACCCCCGGATCATGACCCCAGCGCTCAACCACTGCACCACAGAGGTCATTACTGTGAAAATATTGAACCTGTATCTGGCCAGATAATTTATGGTCATGTACTTATTTGAATTTTGAATTACTTTTTGTCAACCAATCGTGTTTCTATCTTAACAGTTACCAGAATACTAAGTATAATTCATCTGAACGATCACAACACTACATCCTTCGCCCTAAATACACTTTTTTTATTGGAATCTAATTTCATCCCGATAAGTTACAGCTATCTGTGCGTTCATCACGGGTCCATCTATCACTCTTCCTCACTTCTCTTCACTCCTCTTCAAAGAGTAATTTAAACTTTCCTACTTTTCTCTTTTCATTTTTCCTCGACATTTTGTACGTTTGTTATTTTATTTTAAACGACTTTTCGAACGTATTGGTTGAGTATTTTATTGTTTTTAATTTTGTTATTTGGCAACTGGAAGCTTTGAAAGGATGGTACTTTTGTAAATTAAGTGAAGTATTGTTAGTAATTTGTAAAAATCTTTGACTTTTCATAATTCTAAAAAACATGACAACGACAATAGCCAAGGTCAATGCCCGAGGTTAGCTGGAAGAAATCCCAATTAGGGATAAGCTCGCATATGTTTTATGTAAGGATAAATATTATGTGTAAATTTCCTTTGTATTTTAAAGCAAACAAACAAACAGGTGGATGGACAGGTGGACACCTATAGGTGGATTTTCGATCATGCAATGAAAAATATATCGTAGAATCTTTTCTCTTTTTGCAAAAATCCAGTTCGAACTTAAGTAATTAGGTGCCACACATAAGTAAGTTCCAACGGGATATTTGCAAAACGACAAAAGATTCCTGGATATTTTTTTTCTGTTTACGGTAATTATATTGACCTCCGGTGTTCTTCTTCTATCGTGTGGGTTGTAAGGTGGATTACCAACCCCATCAACCCTGGTGTCAGGGTTATAATTGAGCCACCATAGGCCCTTTACATGACTCATGTAGCGACTAACAACCGGGACCAACGGCTTAACGTGCCTTCCGAAGCACGGATCATCTCACTTTTTGGACAATCAGGTGATCAGCCTGTAATGTCCTAAGCAAACTAGGGATCACAAAGTGATTTGTTCCCACCGGGATTCGAAGCCGGGACCTCCAAATCGTGAGCACGACGCTGAACCACTGGACCACCGGGGTCGTACCTACGGCGTTAAAAAAAGCACTCTATTGTGGTGTTGTGTGACCATGCATCATTTATCAAAACTGCAAGTCGTCTTCAGATAAATCGTGTTCGTGAACATTTTAGTTTGTAATTTTTGCGATACTTTTGCGACGGAAAATTCCACTGGATATCAACTTAGAATTATAGTCCGAATCATTAAAAAATTTCGTTACGTTGTCACTAACACCCTGTTATTCTACCCAATTTACTGTTCAGCTTTCTGCATGTTTAATGTGCTAGGATTGCTAGGTAGCCAAACATGGTGTTTCTAACTTGTTCAATGTACACAGTTGAATGTACACTTAGACGATGAAACCTACATTTACTTAGTCTAACTAGATACCTGTATATCTTAGCTTCAACGTCTAACGAAGGATTCATGTTTAAATGTTGACAACCTCTGTAATGATAATTTGTTAAACCAAGCCAAAGTAGCCAAGGTAGCCATTAGGCTATGTCTAACTAAGGAATGTATCTACAAGTTTAAATGTTGACAACCTCTGTAATGATCCATCCAAAGTAGCGACTTAATTAGGTTACGTCTAGCTAAGGACAGTTTCTACATGTTTAAATGCTGACAACATCTACAATGATAATCCATTACAGAGCTTGTAAAGCCAAAGTAGTCATTAGGTTACGTCTAAAGACAGTTTCTACAATGTTTAAATGTTGACAACTTCTGCAATGATAATCCATTAAGCCAAGCCAAAGTAGCTAAGGTGTGTTATGTCTAACTAAAGACAGTTTCTACAATTTTAAATGTTGACAACCTCTGTAATGATAATCTGTTACAGAGGTTGTCAAGCCAAAGTAGCCAAAGTAGCCAAAGTAGCCAAAGTAGCCATTAGGTTACGTCTAACTAAGGATAGTTTCTACAAGTTTCAATGTTGACAACCTCTCAAAAAAAAAGTTTTCACCTCGAGGTCCTCCGTGCTTCGGAAGGCACGTTAAGCCGTTGGTCCCGGCGCATTAGCAGTCGTTAATAACCATCAATCCGCACTGGGCCCGCGTGATGGTTTAAGGCCCGATCTCCCTATCCATCCATAGGGAAGGCCCGTGCCCCAGCAGTGGGGACGTTAATGGGCTGGTGATGGTGATGATGATGAAATGTTGACAACCTCTACAATGGATTATTATTACAGAGGTTGCCAAGCTGAAGTAGAGATTAGTCTACTTATGACTCATGCGCGCAAAAGTGGGTAGAACTACAGGTAATCAAAAGACAACTTACAGCCACGTTTGCTTTTTTTTTATAAATAGGCTTGCGTTTGACAACAATCTCAGCTTATGGTAAGAGACGATGTGGCCTAGGGTGAATCACGCTTACGTAGCAAATGCCTATTCACTCTAGCATTGAAGACTGCCAGATTAGATGAGTTAGAAAAACAGACGATGGCAGACAGTTCCAGTCCTTTGCTGTTCGCATCAAAAAGGAAGATGCAATATGTTTAGTGCGGATTGGTGGCATATCCACAACATAGGGATGAAATGTCTGCCGACTTATAATTGTACGTAGATGGAATTGATACTAAATCCCCACACACATACATAAACTTTTACCTCGATACCGACCCCGCCGGCGTGGTCGACGATTTCCCTCAATCAGCGCTTATTCAAATATTTTTCCTCTCGGACTGGGCACCCTCAGGGTGTGCGTCAAGCTAGCGGCCTCAAAAAAAAAATGGGCACGAAAAAATAATTTGACCATACCAAAAAATAGTACTCTTATTGAAAAAAATAGTACCTGTTGTAAAAAAATTAGTACCATCACGGTTCTGGATTTATAGCCATGTTTTATTGCACTTGCTAGCTTGACGGTGAACGAAATTTGGCGAGAGTTAACGACAAGGTCTTTCGCTTTGATTTAAACGCCAAAAAATAGTACCGAAATAGTACTCACCCCCTGCAAAATACCGAAAGTAGTACTTCAACGGTTCCAAAGTTATAAAGGCAGTTCTTTGATCCCGCTAGCTTGACGTTTTGAAAATACCTATTATCTGGGGAATGCTTGCATACTTCAGTTTGTAACTAATGTCAATAAACTCGTATGAAATAGTACTCCCTACCATCATAATTTGGACCTGATTCTCTTTGTAGAAATATGTCAAAAAGTCATTATAACCTATGTCATACATTTATCAAGACAAGTACAGTCGCGAACAAAATTATTACACATGGTCAAGAATGTTGTCAGATTTTAGTATTTTTCCCCATTTTTGGGTAAAAATTGGTGAAGTGCCAGGGTTGTCAGATGAAAGTAATATCATTGTTGAAACTCTTTGAGTTATTCTACAAATACTGCAAATTGTTTATTAACAAACACTTCGATCCGTAACAAATTCAACATGTAGGTATAAATTATTAAATAAAACAGCAGATTAAAAATGTATTATGATGTATTAAAATCACAGATTGTTTTCGATAAGGAATTTTTTGTAATAGCAGCACTCTGAAGTGCAAAGAAATGGTAGGGTAGACCTCCAAAATGGCAATACTTACGAATAAATTGTGAGGTTATGTAATTGTTTACCTGACTGTATCAACAACAAATGTATGGCATAGGTTGTGATGATTTTTTAACATTTCTACAAAGAGAATCGGATCAAAATTATGATGGTAGGGAGTACTATTTCATACGAGTTTATTGACATTAGTTACATACTGAAGTATGCAAGCGTTCCCCAGATAATAGGTATTTTAAAAACATCAAGCTAGCGGGATCAAAGAACTGCCTTTATAACTTTGGAACCGTTGAAGTACTACTTTCGGTATTTTGCAGGGGGTGAGCACTATAAAAAGAGTTGGTTCTTTTAAATACCTTGGCCATATGATGACTGAGGATATGCGTGACGATCTCGATATGGAGCGAGAGCGTAGGGCTCTGGCGGTCAGAGCGAACATGATAGCCCACAGGTTTAGCAGATGTACAGCTCAGGTTAAGATAACTCTTTTCCAGGCTTATTGTACCTCGCTGTACACTTGTAGCTTGTGGACTCGTCACTCGCAACGATCATTGGACGCCTTACGCATTCAGTTCAATAATGCATTCAGGGTGTTGTTGGGGCTGCCGCGTTTCTGCAGTGCCTCGGGTATGTTTGCGGACGCGCAGGTAGATGGCTTTCACGCCATACTCCGCAAACGGTGCGCTGCGACGCACTGCAGAGTGCGTGCCAGCACCAACAGCATCCTGGCTGTAATAGCTGATAGGTGGGACAGCAGCTTTATAAAGCACTGGACCCATCAGCATTTAAGCGTGTGCCATTATGGTGTTATATAGCTTTTAAGTATTTTCTTTCTTGTATTTTAGGTTAGTACATATGGATGTAAATTTGTCCGAAATAAAGTATATTTTATTTTATTTTATTTTATTTTTTTTTTTACTATTTCGGTACTATTTTTTGGCGTTTAAATCAAAGCGAAAGACCTTGTCGTTAACTCTCGCCAAATTTCGCTCACCGTCAAGCTAGCAAGTGCAATAAAACATGGCTATAAATCCAGAACCGTGATGGTATTATTTTTTTTACAACAGGTAATATTTTTTTCAATAAGAGTACTATTTTTTGGTATGGTCAAATTATTTTTTCGTGCCCATTTTTTTTTTGAGGCCGCTAGCTTGACGCACACCCCTCAGGCCTGTTGTCGTAAACGTTGTACCCGGTGAGAGCCTTCAGCGCTCCCCATTTATCCGGCCAAGTAATTAATGCCATCTGTGTGGCAAATCTACAATAAATCACGCCAAAAAAAAAAACATACATAAACTCTCGCCTATTTCCCACCGGGCAGATTAACATGCCTTTCAAAGCCCGGATTGTTACTTTTTTAGTCAGTCAGATGATTAGCCTGTAATGTCCTTATTCAATGATTGAATTCGTAATCAATAATTAATGATCATAGATAATTGATATCACTGGTTTCCAGGATTTGTGCCCGGTTGATGGCTATAGGCTCGCCCCCTATTGCATGGGACTTAAGCGGAGCGGGAGTACGGTCACTCATATGTATACACTTGAAACCATGTCACATTAACTATTTTGACAAATGAAACCGTAAGTCTCATTAAATGTCAAATATGATAGTGCGACAGGGTTCTAAAGTGATATTGATAGTGATATTGTTCATGACTGTACTATACACTTCTGCTCTGCCTACCCCTTCGGGGATACAGGCGTGACGCTTTGTTACGTTATTTCTTACCAAACGAAGGAGAGCCTCACAAAGTTATTTCGAATTACGACAATTTCCCAATAGGGAATCGAACCCGGACTTTCAGATCGTGATTAAGCCACTTCTTAGCTTTTACAGCAGAGTATCTCAACGTCATATTTTTGTAGAGTTTAATTCAGTCTGTCTGTGAAATAGGGATGTGCAGTTCATATCACTCTTTCCATTAGAGTGATATGAACTGCTTTGTGATCCGTAGAATATCACTTATAACTTAGTGAGTGAAAAACCAGGTCTTGGGTAAGTAGCTCATGGGTGAAAGATTTAAAAAAGAGAAGTATGTAGAAAAGAAGTATGTTAAAGTGAAGTGGTATTAGTGACATCGTAACGAATACTGAGGGGGATATTTCAGATCATGATTCTGAGTTAATATCAAGTGGAATTTTCTGTCGCAAAATTCTAGATTTTTTTTTAGTTTTTTTAATTATTTTCAATTCGATGGAAAATTAACTCAGAATAATCATCTGAGTCAACCCCCTCACTTTTCGTTACGATGTCACTTACACTTACATCCCATACAAGTACATACGGTAGCCATACAAGTAGGTATGGGTGTTAGTGACACCGTTAGTGATTCTTTTTAATTATTTTCCGTTCCATACTTTTGCGACGGAAAATTCCACTTGATATCTCGGATCCTCAGCATCACGGCCTGAATCCACGGCCACACGGTCACGACCTCAGAGTTTGTGACAACTCTGTGTTTTGTTGTCACAAACACCCTGTATAAGAAAGAAGACTCAAAATCATGGTCCGAATCACCCTGAAAGTTTTCGTTACTATCTTACTAACACCCTGTATTTAAAACTATGGTGAACTAAAGATATATTAGCTCAGTTGAACGGATATATGTCTTTTATATCTTTCACTCATTTCCAACCCAAGACTACTGTGGAACTCAACGTCATTCGTTACCAAATGCGCTGTGACTACAGTTACTCAACTTTTAACTTTGCTTTCATACTACACAAACACGTTCATTTTTCATTACCTTCCATTACGCAAGAATATTTTTATACCACGCTGTATAAACTGGTTCTTCTTCTTATCGTGTGGGTTGTGAGGTGGAATACCAGCCTCATCAACCCTGGTGTTACTATTGAGCCGCCAAAGGCCCCTGACATGGCTCATGTAACGACTACTTACATCAGTAAGTAGTAACCGGGACCAACGGCTTAACGTGCCTTCCGAAGCACGGATCATCTTACTTTCGGACAATCAGGTGATCAGCCTGTAATGTCCTGACCAAACTAGTGATCACAAAGTGAATTTTGTGATATATGTCCCCACCGGGATTCGAACCCGGGACCTCCGGATCGTGAGTCCAACGCTCAACCACTGGACCACAGAGGCCGTTAAACTGGTTTATTTTCGGGTTTTATTACTTACAGACATTTAAACTCATGCTCTTACAATACTATACAAAAACTCTTTAGTGCAAAAAAAGGTTATTAAAAGTTAGTGATTATTTAGAAGATATGAATGCATGGGATTAACTGTCTGAGAACTGATATTGGGCAGCTAAATGACTCAATTGTATACCAATATTTTATGTTTATTTTTATTTTTTTAAAGAACGTCTAGGGCCCTGTGCCGAGGTTTTTCTTGCAGCTTCGTTTCCCCGGCTATACAGGTTGTGAGAAGCTGCAGTAGTTCTTGGCGGATGAGACGTTCGTTATGTTAAAATTGACGATTCAAAGTGTAACTGTGTTATCTACTGAATAAAGATATTTTTGAATTTGAATTTGCACATATAAACACAACGCTAAAAACAATTACAAATGTGTGTACAATCGGCGGCCTTATTGCTAAATAGCTATTTCTTCCAGGCACCCTTAGGGTGAACGAACTTGTTACATATTGGAGTCGGGGACAGTGCAATACAGGTATAAAGAAATACATACATACATACATAAACTCACGCCCGTAATCCCTAATGGGGTGGGCAGAGCCACAAGTAATCAAAGACAACTTGCAGCCACTGTTGATACGATGTCGTAAGCTGGATATGATGAACCTTATGGTGATAAGGGATCAGCCTATCGCCCATAACATTGGCCCATCATGTTAGAGGACACAATCCCTCTGTCGGTTTTTACGACATGCCCGGGAAGACAAGCAGCTGAACGATTTCTATGTTTTTTATTTGCTCCCAGAACAGCATAGAAGCAAAGAAATAATAATAATAATGCAATATATAAAGAAATAATAATGCAATATAACTTAAAACGATCTAAGTACATAAAATGAACATACAAACAAATATACGATACATGGCATCGTAACAAATACTATGAGCATCCTTGATACTAAGAGTATACTAAGCGCTTCGCTTCATCATTCATAATGCGCACAGCCAAGGAATGAAATGGGCTGCCAGCTTCGGTGTTTCCTGTATCTTGTAACCTGGGGTCCTTTAAATCACGGGTGAATAGACATTTTCTGGGTAAGCTCGTTCCAACGTTGATCTCTTCTTCTCCTTGTGGAAGAACGAAGTCAAGGGCAAACCCATCTTAATTAAAAAAAAGCATCGCAAAGGTATGGAATTGAAAATAATTTTTAAAAAAATCGCGTATTTTGTGACGGAAAATTCCACTTGATATTAACTCAGAATTATGGTCTGATTCATCCTCCTTACTATTCGCTTCGGTGTCAATAGCACACTGTATATTGTCGAATTCCCAAACAAAATTCAATTTTAGACTACATTTTCTAAGTAGTTCACCATAAATCGAGTAGTCGAAGTGGCCGTTGGAAGCATTTGGGGGTAACCGCTAAGTTTTGGTCACCGTCCTGGGGATGCACTTAGCTACGTCACAGAGTGGTTCCTAAGCTAGACTTGGACAACTTAGTAGGTAAGTACTTTACTTATACCGCTTCCTTGCTGAACTGGGAGCGAAACAATACAGGTGGTCAAAAGTTTTTGTTTTTTTTGACGTGACTTATTGTAGATTTGCCGCAGATGGCATTAATTATTTGGCCGCACAAATGGGGAGCGCTGAAGGCTCTCACCCGATACAACGTTTAAGACAACAGGCCTGAGGGTGCAAAGGTGACTGTTGGGCGCGAACTTCGGCTCAAGGCATCGTCTGAGAGGAAAATATCTGAAATAATTAATCGACCCTAGCGGGTCGATAGCGATAAGCGCTGAATGAGGGAAATCGTCGACCACGCCGGCGGGGTCAGTATCGGGATTCTGAAGTGTTTGTTGTCGCGAGCTTATTGGCCGCCTCTGTGGCTAGAGTACCTAATCGGGTCGTCGGGATCGTTACTGTTAAAAGAGATAAAACTATTTATACCTACTACTATTAAAAATTGGAAAATTCCACTTGATATCAACTCAGAATGATGGTCTGAATCATCCCTCAAAGTTTTCGTTACGGTGTATAGATAGAGCATAATATAAGTTATTCGTATTACTAAATAGGTGCAGGCCTGAGTAACGATCCACATTAAACCACAATTTGCCGCTGGTAATAGTTTCTTAATTACCCCATCTGTAGATTAAAATGTGCGTCCACTCTCATTATAATGGCTTCATTTGCTTTAGGATATTCATAATATTTTTCCGGACTTGCACCAATGAGTTATTAATTTGTCTTAAGTGCTTTCACTATCTAATGCCATCGAAACGACAAGAAGAAGAGTGCTTTCACTAATAGGAGGAAATATGATTGGCCACCTGATACGACACGATTCATTTATAACAAACATAGAAGGAAAAAGAAGGGAAGAGAGGAAGGGGTAGACCTAGGAGAACATGTGACTTATTGTAGATTTGCCGCAGATGGCATTAACTACTTGGCTGGACAAATGAGGAGCGCTGAAGGCTCTCAACCGGTACAACGTTTAAGACAACAGGCCTGAGGGTGCCCAGTCTGAGAGGAAAAATATTTTAAAGGATGAATCGAGCTTAGTGGGTCGATAGCGATAAGCGCTGGTTGAGGGAAATCGTCGACCACGCCGGCGGTGTCGGTATCGGGGATTGTAGTGGCACGTGCGTAGCCTCTCGTTGCACCGTGCCACGCTATACATAATCGTGTGTGGATCTTCGTGTACTCCAATAAAAACGTAGACCCAAGTTGTCAAACAAATTAATACACGTAGCTAAAATGCGCCGCGTGTGCGTGCACAGCATGCATCGCGGTGGGCGCGCGCCTTAAAGGGCATCTGTATGCATTGAGTTTACAACTTTATAATTACGTGCGGAGTCGCAACAGCCGCGCCCTCGCCGATATAATATCCAACACACCATGCATACTAATTAGATTCACAAATAAAGAATTGGTTATTAGTATTAGGTAGTTAGGTTAGGTGGTTAGATAGTTAGGGTATTTGTAGGGATGTGATTTTAGCCCATTAACGCAACATAACATAAACTCATGAATATATTGCGTTGTTTTTTTTTTACGTGACTTATTGTAGATTTGCCGTAGATGGTATTAACTACTTGGCCGGATAATGGGGAGCGCTGAAGGCTCTCCGGTACAACGTTTAAGACAACAGGCGTGAGGGTGCCCAGTTGGGCGCGAACCTCGGCTCAGGGGGTCGTCTGATAAACAGTCACCTTAGTTATCTCTCAGCGCGCCGCGTCTCTGATTTTATCCTTTAAAGGCAGAAACGGGAATGTTGTACGTAATATTGAGCATTCTTTTAGGAACTGACGCCTCTGGAATTCTAATAAACGCGTGGTGTAAGCTGTTCCTTACGAGTTTCTCGATACTCGATATGTGACGCCGAATAAACAATAAATAATATGGGAACGTCAGACTGCGTTCACCCCCCTTTACACGGGACTTAAACATAGCTGGTGAGAAGAGATTCTAAATACTATAGACCTCTGCCTACCCCGTCGGGATACAAGCGTGTATTAGTACACCCACTCCTCGCTATGTTTAAGTGCCATGTAATAGGGCAAGCCTATTGCCATTAATCGGGCACAAATTATGGAAACCACGTGATATCAATTATGTATGGTCCGAAAATGAATTCAAACTCATAAAGTCGAATTGAATGGTTTAGAATCCGAAACGGGATTCGAACCCGGGGATATTATACGATACAGGGTGCGAAACCGTAACGAAAACTTTGACGGATAATTCAGACCAGTATTGTGAGTTGACATATAGTGGAATTCTCCATCACAAAAGTATGAAACTGTAAATAATTTAAAAGACATAAAAATCATGAATTTTCTGACCGGAAATTCCGCTTGATATCAATTCAGAATCTCAGAAATAGTATTCGCTACGATGTGACTAACACACTGTAGGGTTATGTATATAATATGCTATAATAATATAAGAATATTGTATTATTATTGTTTGTTATTGAGGGCAGGCTTGTGCCCAGCAGTGGGACGTATATAGGCTGTTTATGTTATGTTTATTGTATATTAATGTACTTACATAAACAAAGATAGAAATCTTACCAAAACACAGCACATGTTAGAACTACACTTGAATACAATATGGTTGCAAACGTTTTACAGCTGAAATTTTAATTGTAATCCCCTGTTTGGAACTAGACGGGCGGTTTAAAGTATATAACCCCGTGCTCTTATACTCCGACAGTCGCAGTCTTCTCACAAGTGCTCAACTCTGTTGGCACTTCGTTGTTGGCACATTAGAGTATATTTATTCATTTATTTATCTAAAAACATAGTATAAGCTACCTTTTTTTTCACGTGACTTATTTTAGATTTGCCTCAGATGGCATTAACTACTTGGCCGAACAAATGGGGAGCGCTGAAGGCTCTCACCCGGTACAAAGTTTAAGACAACAAGCCTGAGGGTGCCCAGTTGGGCGCGAACCTCGGCTCAGGGCGTCGTCTGACAGGAAAAATATTTGAAAGTATATGAGCTACCATACGAAATCAGTATATAAAGCGAAGGTTGGTGGTAGGGCTGGCAGAGAAAGACCTAGAAGGACGTACATTGACCAAATTGGAGATGTCCTTTTGGTGCTCCCACACTGCCGTTAGAAAATGTTTAATAACGTTAGTAAACATTTGTTAGCAAACATTTAATCACAAATGTTAAAATAAATTTTCATGTTAGTAAATGTTTTGGTGTTATAAAATGTTTACAAACATTTTCTAACGGCAAGTGTGGGAGCACCATTAGAAAAGGTTCAGTACGATCTGCTCTGGACCGGCGTGCGTGTATAACGATTGATGAATGTGGAAGAAGCAAGAGAAATGTCAGGATCGAAGCAAATGGAATTCAATAGTCTCTGCTTATCCCGGTTGGAAATAGGCATGAGTTTATGTATGTATTTAGTTACCATACAGGTAGATGCCCAAGGCGATAACTTAGAATCATCCATACTAAGTATGTGTGTCTGTCTGTTCGTTCGTCTTTCACGGCAAAATGGAGCGACGAATTGACGCGATTTTTAGATGGAGATAGTTGAAGGGACGAAGAGTGACATAGGCTACTTTTTGTCTCTTTCGAACCCCCCACTTCCCTAAAATGAGAGCTGGAAGTTGGTAACATTCCGCAATTTTCAAGGTAGAAAGCTAAAAATTGGTATGTGGAACATTTGTGACTACCAAAAACATCATGCATTGTTTTTATACAATTTATTATTATTATTATTTTTTTCATTATTTTCAGTCCCATGTGTTTTAAGCTACATAGAATCCAAACCATTAAGCAAGAAAAAAAGAAAACGAAAACTCCACTAAAATACCTACGTAGGTATCAACAACCTATAGCGCGTAGATAGGTAGGTAGGTCTAACCGCTTTTCGCGTTGTTCGATTTACATTGCAGCGCAGTAAAAACTCAAAATTTTAATGAAACATTTGCGACTGGAAAAACACCTACAATCGTTTTAGTAAATAAATAAATAAATAAAAATCGTTTATTACCTCCACAACATGATAGTAAAAAGTTACATGTTGACTTAATTAACTTATATGTTTGTAGAGGCTGGAGCCTAAACTAGGTTACCCTGTACTATAGGCTCCAGGCCTCCACCTCCAGAATAAATATGGACACTAGGAAGTATGTTCGTACATAGAATAATAATGGTTAGTAAACTGAGTAATAAACGCGAAAAAAAAAAGAATATTAATAAAAAAATCAGTTTGAATTTAAGTAAAATAGCATAAGTAAAATGCAGTAAAGTAAGTGTGAGTGTGTGTGTGTGTGTGTACATGAGTGCGTGTGTGTATGTGTGTGTGTCTGTGAGTGTGTGTGTGTGTGTACATACAATAAAATAGACGTTCTATTTTTTTTCGTTACGATGTGACTAACAAACCCTGTATAGTGGAAGTCGTCTCCTGCTCACCCCAATAGTCTGTAAGTGTAGTGTAGTGTGTTAGTGTGTGTCTGTATATTAAACAAGTAGAAGCTTGCAAAGAAATACCGAAGGTTGCGTGACTGAACTTACGTGGAACTTATTCCAACTTAAGCATCTTTGACTTTCAAGTTAAGTTTGACTTGAACCGAGACTTCCCCCGTCGGCTTTGTTGAAGTGATGCCGTGTAACTTAGGGTTTAAGCAGTTTAAATTGTTTTTCAGCAATAGCATAGAATAAGGAATAATACTAAGTATAGAACGGCAACTCTGCGCCCCCCACCAGCGTCTGAGCTAGGTTTACCTCGAAGATAGACAGTGTTACTACAAAACACAAACTAAAAATAAACTAGGTTTGAAATAGTGTTTCGCGCCACGAAAGAAGTTGGCGGATTTTAATGAAACTAACTTGACAAGGCATAATAATTCTATGCAGAATTTGCGACAGTAGCGCCGCGGCCTCGCCCCTGGGCCCAGTTTAAGACTGGGACGAGATGTCCCCTAAGTCTTCGGGACTTCTTTCGTATACGGATTATATTTTAAACATAGTTTATCTTTTAGTCTTTGTTTTGTAGTAACACTGAGGTAGTTTAGACTTGAAACAGTTTTTTTTTTTTCTTTTTTAAACTTGAAACGTAAAGACAGCGCGCGGACCGTTGTTTTTATTTTTCATCAGTTCAGTTTATATCTTCGAATTTTGAAATTGGACGCCGAAGTTCTTAGTGTAAAAATAATGTGAATTTAATTAATTAGTTCAGTGTTTTTTTAAGTCAAGTGTAAAGCTTATTTATTTAGAACCTTCATAGTTCAAAATTTCTTGCTTTTGATTTGTGTGATAAATAAACAAATAAATATTAACTGATTATTATAAAAGCATCTATAAGTAAGTAATAACAGTTAAATTAGGATTGTAATCGACAGCCCTTAGACGTCACACACACAGTTGCACGTGTTGATAATATCAATGTGTAGTGTCTGTGTAAAACGAGGTTGTTTGTATGAAGTGTCTGGGGCGTGGCGATAGCCTAGTTATGCAAAAGAATTTGCAACATTTTTCCCATACAACGGTGTCAGGATAGATAGACGACCTCTGTGGTTTAGTTATGCGTGGGGTTCATGATCCGGAGGTCCCGGGTTCGAATCCCGTTGGGGACATATCGCAAAGATTACTTTATGATCCCTAGTATGATCAGGACATTACAGGCTGATCACCTGATTGTCCGAAAGTAAGATGATCCGTGTTTCGGAAGGTACGTTAAGGCATTGGTCCCGGTTACTACTTACTGATGTGAGTATATATCCTTCTTACTTTCTACTCACTTTCCTACATAAATATTAAATGTTTATTTCAACTTGATACCTTTACGCGTTTCCGAGCAAAAGGTCTTGATAGACATACAGACAGACGGGTAACAAAGTGATCCATTAACGCCTCCGTTTTTCCGTTTGAGGTTCGATACTCCAAAGAAACCCAGCCCGCTATTACAGGTGCGAAGTCTGTCTGTCTCAATTATGAATTTTGACATAATAACATGTTATTGCGTACGTTTCCACGCGCGCCATATATGTATGTGGTCGTCTTTATGCAAGTTGCAATTTAAATCAATAAACTCGTACTGAGGAGTGCGGCGAGAAATGGAAATTAATTTGTAATGATGACCCTTCTTCATGTTTTGTAGGGATACCATGGTTTACTTAGTTTCTTAGGACAAAAAACGACCTCAGTGGTCCAATGGTTGAGGGTTGGGCTCACGATCCGGAGGTCCCGGGTTCGATTCCCGGTGGGGACATATCACAATAATTACTTTGTGGTCCCTAGTTTGGTTAGGACATTACTGGCTGATGATAAAATCTCCAATAGCACTTATGCACATTTTAATTTTCAAATGGTAGACACTGTGTTGTGGTACATCGGCTTACTTCTCAAACTGGGAGTGTCGGTTCGAACCCCGGTATGCCCCCAATGAATTTTACTTACACCAATGAATTATTAACATAACGAGAACTAACATAATGAGACAAGACCCCGTTACCACAGCTCTAAATACAGGGTGTTAGTGACATCTTAACGAAAACTTTGAGGGATGATTCAGGCCATTACTCCTGAGCTATCAAGTGGAATTTTCCGTCGTAATAGTATGGAATGGTAAATTATTAAAAAAAAACACTACATATTTCATGAATTTAACGACAGGTTTCGTGACTTATTGTAGATTTGCCGCTTGCAGCTTGAAGCTTGAAGGCTCTCACCCGGTAGACCGACAGGAAAATCCACTTGATATTAACTCAGAATTATAGTCTGAATCATCCCCCTTAATATTCCTTACGATGTCACTAACAACCTGTACTTATATTAATAAGGTTGCCAAGGAAATAGATCTGTTCAGTTGCTCATTGGCGAGATTCGCAGAAGCTATAATTATAATAAGTATGTGATAATAGGTAACAACCTCCGTGATCTAGTGGTTAGAGCGTTAGGCTCACGATCTGGAGGTCGGGGTTCGATTCCCGATGGGGACATTGTCGAAATCACTTTGTGAGACTGTCCTTTGTTTGGTAAGGACTTTACAGGCTTGAATCACCTGGTTGTCCGAAAAAGTAAGATGATTCCGTGCTTCGGAGGGCACGTTAAGCCGTTGGTCCCGGCTATTAGCCGTAAAAACACCTCCACCATCCCGCAGTGGAGCAGCGTGGTGGAATATGCTCCATACCCCCTCCGGTAGATTGAGGGGAGGCCTGTGCCCAGCAGTGGGACGTATATAGGCTGTTTATGATTATTATAAGTAGGTAAGTAGGTATAGGAATATTTGATAGGTGTAGTATAGTCGCTGTGGTCCTATAGAAGAACGTTATATACGATACCGACGACCCGATTACTCTAGCCATAGAGGCAGCCAATCAGCTCGCGACACCAAACACTTCAGAACCCCGATACCGACCCCGCCGGCGTGGTCGACGATTTCCCTCAAGCGCTTATCACTATCGACCCGCTAGGGTCGATTAATTCTTTCAAATATTTTTCCTCCCAGACGACGCCCTGAGCCGAGGTTCGCGCCCAACTGGGCAAGCTCAGGCCTGTTGTCTTAAACGTTGTACCGGAGAGCCTTCAGCGCTCCCCATTTGTCCGGCCAAGTAGTTAATGCCATCTGCGGCAAATCTACAATAAGTCACGTCAAAAAATATATATGGTCCTATGGTACTCCGGCTTGTTTCCCAATCGGGGAGCGCAGGTTCGATCTTCGGTACTTTATCGGTTATCTTAAGTGTAGTTTTCACTAACACAGTTGCTTTGACCATTATAGACGGCGATACGGCTCACGACCTATCACGTCGGTCTAACAGAAAGCTCGGTGAGGTGTGGGTACTTAGTTCATCTTGCATTAGAAGTAAACACTACACTACACTACACTTGCACTATCCCAATTGAGATATAGTCGTGAGCTTATGTTACTTTTAGAACGTTAGTCTTCAGTCGCCAAAAATCATAGTCACCACATTTTAACGAGCAGTTACGATCGCTAAAAGCGATTGATGATGGCTTAAACGATGCTACATTAACAAGAACACGTTTATACACTCATTCTTTATTCCCAACGGCAACAGCAACACTTAGTTTTGAAAACGAAGCTGTTATTACAGACACTTACACACACATACACTAATATGCACTTACACTTACACACACATACACTTATATACACATCATCATCATCATCATCAGTCCATTAACGTCCCCACTGCTGGGGCACGAGCCTTCCCTATGGATGGATAGGGAGATCAGGCCTTAAACCATCACGCGGGCCCAGTGCGGATTGATGGTTATTAACGACTGCTAATGCAGCCGGGACCAACGGCTTAACGTGCCTTCCGAAGCACGGAGGAGCTCGAGATGAAAACTTTTTTGTGTGGTCACCCATCCTATGTCGTTTTGTCGATTGGTGCTAATATGTGAACCCAAATAAGGCATGCCGTTCTTTCAAAATACGAACAAAATTACGTGACACGCATGTTAGGTAAAAAAACAAACTTATCGATTTAAAAAAAAAATGAATCGATCGATAATTTAACACGTTGCGCATGACTGTTAGCCCTGCTATGTTTTTGTTTGATGAGATTCACTACTTGGCTAAACAAATGGGGAGAGTTAAGTGCTCTCTCTCGGTACAAAATTTAACATAACAGGCCCGACGGTGCCCTGACCGTGACAGCTGAGGCAACCCTATATTTTTACCCGAATACCACGACGAAACAAAAATGAGAGTTATGTGTTTGAACATTTCCCTAGCGTTCTTCCGTTTCCACAGGGTCCGCTTACCTAACCTGAAGATTCGAAAGGTCCGGTTTTTTTACAGAAGCGATACCTGCCTGACCTTCCACCCCGAAGGGTAAACCAGCCGAATACAGGTTAGGTCATCATCATCATCAGCCCATTAACGTCCCCACTGCTGGGGCACGGGCCTTCCCTATGGATGAATAGGGAGATCGGGCCTTAAACCACCACGCGGGCCCAGTGCGGATTGGTGGTTATTAACGACTGCTTATGCAGCCGGGACCAACGGCTTAACGTGCCTTCCGAAACACGGAGGAGCTCGAGATGATTTTTTTTTTATTTTTGTGGTCACCCATCCTATGACTATGACTACATAAATGCATACTTAATACTTCCGTTACGAACAAAAAACAGGCTCAATAAAATATTCCATATTCGGGGTCATTACGAACGAACTTGTTGTTGGAACAACCAATCAGAACTCGCAACATCCATCATCCACTTGGAAGGAACTAAATAATTCTTCAAATTTACCAACACTTCCCTTCCGCTGCCCAAACTGAATCCACTTTGAATATCGTCTTAATATTAAAACTCATAAGACTTGTTTAATACTTTCCCAACTGCAAGCTTAACTTTGTAAATCTATACGCACTTTTTGATGCAAATTCCTATTTTCGTCTTTTCTGATCTCTATCGTATAAGGTTTAAAGGAGAGTTTACAGTGTTGAGGTGAAAGATGAAATTGGTGAAATTCGCAAAAGTTGCCAAATTATCGAAAGCTAATTTTAAGTTTTAGCTTCAATCTTGTGCTTTAAGTCTTTAATTCAAAGTCCTTTTTGAGGATGTAAATTGCGTAATCCATGTCTTATAACATCGTATAACTTTGTTATCTATCGTACCGGGCATATCGTAATAGTCAACTTTACTCCATTAAACATAATAATATTGACAGTCCCTGCCTGCACCAGTGGGAAATAGGCGTGAATTTATTTAGTATGTGCAACTTACACGCTTTAAAATTGAACCATTATGAAAAAAAAAAAAAAAGAAGAAAAAGGAGAGGTTTTTTCGGAAAAGTACGGTTAATACATTATTGGTTAGTTATTATTTAGAAGATATGAATGCATGGGATTAACTGTCTGAGAACTGATATTAGGCAGCTAAATTACTCAATTGTATACCAATATTTTATGTTTTATTTTTATTTTTTTAAAGAACGTCTAGGGCCCTGTGCCGAGGTTTTTCTTGCAGCTTCTTTTCCCCGGCTATACAGGTTGTGAGAAGCTGCAGTAGTTTTAGGCGGATGAGACGTTCGTTATGTAAAATTGACGATTCAAAGTGTAGCTATGTTACCTACTGAATAAAGATATTATTGAATTTGAATTTGAATTACGGGGAATAGAGTATAATATAATAGGGGGGGTAGATATAATAGACGGCGATACACCTCACCTATCACGTTGGCCAATCAGAAAGCTCGGTGAGGTGTGGGTACTTAGTTCATCTAGCGAGGGATGTACCTCTGACTACTCCGATTGGGATATAATCATGTGCGTATGTTAAACATGAAGTGTCAGGTTCCATAAAAAATTAAATAATTCATTTTGTAACTAACAAGCGGGCCTCCGTTGCCTAATTTTGGTATAAATAAAATAAATAAATAAATAAAAATATTGCCAACACAATAAAATAAAAATAAATTATATTTATTTTGATAAATTAACGCTGGTATTGAGGAGCTCGGTGGCGCAGCGGTAAACGCGCTCGGTCTGCGATTGTTGAAGTTAAGCAACTTTCGCAGAGGCCGGTCATAGGATGTGTGACCACAAAAAAAAAAGTTTTTATCTCGAGCTCCTCCGTGCTTCGGAAGGCACGTTAAGCCGTTGGTCCCGGCTGCATTAGCAGTCGTTAATAACCACCAATCCGCACTGGGCCCGCGTGGTGGTATAAGGCCCGATCTCCCTATCCATCCATAGGGAAGGCCCGTGCCCCAGCAGTGGGGACATTAAAGGGCTGATCATGACAAGTGATAAATTAAGAATAGAATAGAAATGTAACTTGTTATTTATTATAAAAGGACGCCACATACAAAGACAAGACAATAACATCACTTAAAAATTTTCACAAAACAATTACAAAAAGCATAGGAGGATGTTAGTTACAATGATCATAAGGTGGTGGGCACTTTTAGTCGCTTACTTTTCGTATTTTCTTGTAGTTTTTAATCAGTGCTGTTGATATCATGTAGCCATAATGAAATTAGGTAATAATTTTTGTCATTAATTTTATTCACATAGTACGCTTTTGTGACTTTATTAACTTTATTTGATTGTTTTTATTATTATAATTTACTGTTCTCGTTCATTTATTTTATTACGGATATATTGTTATTTATTTTTTTTGTATAATTTTCGACACAATGTCAAAATTGTTCAGAAATAAATAAACTTGAAACTTGGTGGTGGACGTACTGAGATAAAAGGGCCTCACTCAGCACAAGTCGCGTCGTGAACCACGACGCTGGTATTATGTGGATCCCTGTTGGGTGAGGCAACATAAAAACTGGACCTATCAAATCTTCAGGTTAGGTAAGCGGACCCTGTGAAAAATATAACGCTAGGCAGACGATGATGAGCGTCTGCCGAAGATTGTCTGGAAAAGACCGCTCTTGACGATATGACCGCCTTTGCCCACCTTAGCATAACCAGGAGCGGATCCAGCTTGAAACTGCAGTGGTCACCCATGACCCATGTAGCAGGCTGAGCTGTAGGCCATCTACGGGGTTCACAGGTATAGTAGAACGGTCATCAGATACGATGGTTAGCTGCGAATATAAAAATAAGCAGTCTCCGAGCAAACAGCGTCAGGATTAGCAAAACATAGTGGGTAGCTCACTGGGATGGGCTAACCTATAAAATGCTACTTAGGTTCTATGACGATCTTGTGACGTAGCGAGTAGGCGCCGCTACTTCAAAAGCGCACCCCTGGGCAGCAGCGGTATCAGTACTGGTTGGAGGCCGAGGAAATGGATTCTGGTAGGGCTCTAGCTAGAACATCACCGATTAAGAAATTGGTCGGTGTACTGCGGAACTGAAGGCGATTGAGGCAACCACTGTTCTACATGCCCTATCTATGGAGTAATGAACGCGATTACTCCACCGACAAGAGCGTGCAATAAAGTACTTTTAATATTAATATTCTTCTTTAACTCTGGGATTATCGAGTTTTTAAAAAAGGAGAAAATATTTATTCACCAAATAAAGTAGAATTAACACAAGTTAACAGCGGGCCCTGCACTTTAAAAATACTGGGCCTTTTAAAACATTTTAATGTAAATGTGATGGTACTACTATTATACACCGGATTTCCGTTTCTACGTAATTGGCGGGAACGCGAACGGAAATTTGAGAAATGGCAACACTCTTGCTTCGATGGTTTCATTAATATCTGACGCGTCATTTCTCTCGCTTGTTGGCGGGAAAATAGTTCAGAGGGTACTCGGAGAAATAAACGTCATTATTGCCGAGTGCGTTATTTCTCTCGCTTGTTGGCGGGAAAATAGTTCAGAGGGTACTCGGAGAAATAAACGTCATTATTGCCGAGTGCGTTATTTCTCTCGCTTGTTGGCGGGAAAATAGTTCAGAGGGTACTCGGAGAAATAAACGACATTATTGCCGAGTGCGTTATTTCTCTCGCTTGTTGGCGGGAAAATAGTTCAGAGGGTACTCGGAGAAATAAACGTCATTATTGCCGAGTGCGTTATTTCTCTCGCTTGTTGGCGGGAAAATAGTTCAGAGGGTACTCGGAGAAATAAACGACATTATTGCCGAGTGCGTTATTTCTCTCGCTTGTTGGCGGGAAAATAGTTCAGAGGGTACTCGGAGAAATAAACGACATTATTGCCGAGTGCGTTATTTCTCTCGCTTGTTGGCGGGAAAATAGTTCAGAGGGTACTCTGAGAAATAAACGTCATTATTGCCGAGTGCAATTGGTGGATGAAAATAATGTTGCCATTGCGAATATATCGTCGCCTTAATGGGAAAACCGTGGTAGCCCAGTTGGTAGAACGTTTGCCTCTCAGTTTGAGGTCGCAGCTTCGAATCAGGCCTAAACCAATGACAGTCGAATTTGTTTTCGATTTCATGTTTGAATCATAAAGTAAACCATCGTGAGGAAACCCACATTCCCGAGAAATGCATTGTCGAAGGTATGTGACGTAACCTATATTGGGCTGGTTTTCTCTTCACGAGTTGGAAGATTAGACAGACAGTCGCTTCTATAAATTACCGGATCTGTCAAATCACAGAAAAACGGAATAATGCTAGGGAGATGATGATAGGGAAAAACTACGTAAGCGCCTTCTTGAAAATACACGTTCTATCTGAAGTGATTTTTTGCAATGAAACATCGATTTCTTTAAATCAATTCCAATCTGAGTTATATTTGATACCGTTAATTATGTAGATTGAAACTAGCGTACCTCTTGCGAGGTTTTGTTAGCAAAAATCACTTCCGAAAGTGAGTAAATAATATGATAATAATAATAAAAAAGTTTATTTAGGTAAAACCTACGACACACATTATACATTTACAACATTAAAATATACATATATTTAGTTGGAAAACATAAAGGTATATGGGTGCCGCAGCTCACCAAAAAAGTCTATTCTCCGTCCAAACTTTCCATAACTCATTCATAAACTTATGCCTGTAACGCCTAAATGGGATCGACAGAGCCGCAAGTAGACATAAGTCAATTTGCTAAAATGGATATGAACCGTATGGTAATAGCCTAATAGGTCACTAGACCTTTGCCACCTACAAAACACCTACTTTCACACAGACACCACACAGTGCGTTATCGTACACGTGCATCTGTGTGTGTGACGTCTGACGCCCATACGATTGAAGACGATTAAAGTAAGACTGAAAGGGGGTGAGGTAAGTGAAGCTCAGCCGCTGGTGGGGAGCGGAGAGTTTCCGTTCTAGACGTAGTATTATTCATTATATGCCTTTGCCCGGGATAGTATCGCCTTTGTCCTCAATATTCACTCATCAAACACTTAATAACACCGTTTTTTAAATATTAATGACTTATTTATGAACCAGCAAAACCGTTAAATTACGCGTTAAAACCCTGCAGCTTCCATAAATAAATGCGTTTAGTAAATGACCCGTAGACCTCAGAGGGGTCATCGTGACTCGTGCAATCTTGAGAGAGATAAAGGAAGATGTCCGAAAACCGCCAGTCATCCCTTGAGGGGCTGGTTTTATAAAGCTCTTATAATAGAGGGTTTGGAGTCAAATATATTAAGTTTGAAATGTATATCTATCAACTTTTCCGCTGGAATACTTTCAGTTTACTAATAGCATAGAATAAAGAATAAACCTACGAATAGATCGGTAATTCTCCGCCCCGCACCATTTGGAATCGGGCACCGAGCTAGATTTACCTCACCCCCTCTGGGTTTTACTTTAGTCAAAATGGCCGTGAAATCACTTTGTGACCCCTAGTTAGGCTAGGACTTTAAAGGCTGATCACCTGATTGTCCGAAAGTAAGATGATCTGTACTTCGGAAGGCACGTTAAACTGTTGACCCCGGTTACTACTTATGTAGTCATTACATCAGCCATTGGCGGCTCAGTAATACCTAACCCTGACACCAGGGTTGATGAGATTGGTATTCCACCTCACAACCCACGCGACCTTTATAACTCTTGCTAGGAATATAACTAAGTTACAATTGAGACAGAATCACAGTTACTAAAGCATTCTCCTGAGCACGTCACGCGTTTGTCAACGTCATCAGACGTCACATCACGTCACAAGTGACGTAACACACGCATTATAGTCTTGTCAGCCTGTGCTGTAGGTGTGGTTACACTGGGAGCAGGTAGCGAATTTTAAAGCGAGAAATACGCGAGCAGTTTGTCCCGATATGTGGGTATCTTCATGGTCTACGGTAAATGTTTTTTGTTTTTATAGCACTCATTCGTGCTTATGCACTGCTTCCGCATGCGGGGTGCGGGAGATTTCCAAAACGCATGCCATAGGGCCCGCATTCGGGGAACTATATTCATTGGTCGATATAGCCCGCATTCGGGATGCGAGAGATTTCCGTAACGCATGCCATTTGCCACGCATGCGGGGTGCGGGACATTTCCAAAACGCATACCTTAGGGCCTGCATTCGGGGAACTACGTCTATATTCATTGGTCAATATAGCCCGCATTCGGGATGCGAGGGATTTCCGTAATGAATGACATTTGGCACGCATGCGGGGAACCGTTTTTTACTGGTCTATAGGGAACGACTTCATGGGGGGTTAAAATGGCCACATCGAAGCAATTCATCCAAGAAAGCAATATTGCTAATTGACATTTATTTGCATTGCGCACTTAATTTTACATGCGCAAATGTCAAATTGCAATATTGCTTTTTAGATGAATTGCTTGGATGTGGCTATTTTAACCCCTCTGTTTTCACATTTAATTCATCTAAAGTGTTGCCTCGGCGAGTAACCGCACGATTGACATTTCATTGGTCGAAATACAGAATGCGGGGAAAACCCGCAGGCGGCGTAACGACCGCTGTATCGATTTGTTGATTTTCATTGGTCGTTACCCCGCAAGCGGGGGTTTCCCGCATGTTGTATATCGACCGAGTTATCAACCAATGAATTTGAGCCTTTAGCGAGACTCACAAAAAGGAAATTTAATTTAGAACGACAAATGTATGCATTTGAAGGCTCGTACTTAGAGGATACTCAACTCTATGGTAACATTATAAGAGGATGGGATCGCTACTTAACCACTAACAAATACAATTCCGTTAAGCATAATAATAATATATGCTTAGTTGTAAATAATAATATTATAATAATATTATATTATTATTGTCAATTTATTAGACGTTACGACTCATTTCTGCTTCGTACTCTGGTGTACCTTAAGCCAATGTTTTATAATAAAAGCACATTGCTTGGAATTGTACGCACATTCCTCACATTGCTAGAACATTGCTTTCACGTGGATAGAATCACTATTTTTGAGGTACACCTGCAATTCTGACGCACACAGTACTTTTGAGTTTAAGCTTAACGCTTAACCTCTATGAATAGGACGGACAATACGATGTCACCCTATACTTTACGTTAGTAAATTATCCACACTGTAGTCTGTACCATATAATGTAGTGGGGTTTATTTATGGGGCAATGATGTGCTCATTGTGCTTTGAATGCATAACATAAACAGCCTTTATACGTCCCACTGCTGGGCACAGGCCTCCCCACAATCAACCGGAGGGGGTATAGAGCATACTCCACCACGCTGCACCAATGCGGGTTGGTGGAGGTGTTTTTACGGCTAATAGCCGGGACAATATAGAATTAAAAATAATTGAAAAACACAAAGAAGTCCGAATATTCCACTTGATATTAACTCGGAATCATGTCACTAACACCCTGAATAACATAACAGCATCACGCCTGTATCCCCGAAGGGGTAGACAGATGTGTACCTGTAAGTATGTTTCCATGAGCCATGTCAGCCTTTGGCAGCTCAAAAACGACCCTGATACTAGGGTTGTTTTCACAACCCACATGAAAGAAGAATTCGCTCTCAGAAGCATAACTTCACTGAAAATAAAATTATGAAGAAAGCCAAGCTGCCATACTGCTGGTATACTCACTCACCTCAAACGAGATATAAATAAAATAGGTTATAATCCCGAAACAAGTGGAACAATTCGGGCCATAACTAGGCAAGTCGTAACACAGATACTATAGCGACAAATGACATCATATATGTGATTTACTGTGGTCCCAATAACACCATAACTTTTGCCACTAGATGTGGTACAAGTTATAAGATACTTATCTATAAGCTCATACTCCAACATCGCTCCCTCCCAACACTGTCTTAAACCTAAACCACACCCGGGACACTTCATACGAAACGCCTCGTTTTACACAGACACTTCCTTGCCTCCGTGGTCGAGCGGTTGATCATTGGGCTTACGATCCGGAAGTCCCGGGTTCGAATCCCGGTGGGGACATATCACACAAATCACTTTGTGACCCCTAGTTTGATTAGGACATTACAGACTGATCACCTGATTGTATTCGATATTTCTTTATTTGCATTTGTCCGGAAGTAAGATGATCCGTGCTTCGGAAGGCACGTTATGCCGCTGGTCTCGGTTACTACTTACTGTAAGTATGTAGTCGTTAGATGAGCCATGTCAGAGGCCTTTGGCGGCTCAGTAATACCGCCAGGTTGGTATTCCACCTACCCACATGATAAGAAGAAGACAGACACTTCGCATTGACGTTATCGTGCACGTGCATCTGTGAGTGTGACGTCTGACACTTTACGATTGAAGACTAAAGTAAGACCTGGGAGGGAGAGAGGTAAACCTAGCCTAGTAGTTTGACAGCAGGACAGAAATATATTATACAGACTAGTGCGAAAGGGACAACAACACAAATAAATAAATAAATAAACATTAGTGTGAAATACCTGTGAAATACCCTCTCCGGTTGATTGAGGGGAGGCCTGTGCCCAGCAGTGGGACGTATATAGGCAGTGTGAAATAATACGTCCACTTTAAATCACTTCCAACTTTTATTGTCGATTCCTTCAATTAAAATAGGTGTACTTATCACTATACCGACCCGGACGGCAGTCAGCGCTCGACTGACTCTCCCACTCCGCACAACCGGCCTCGAAGTAGAGGTACGGGTGGGGTGACCAATGAACGCTCAGTGCCACCTGCCATGAGTCCGTACTATTGACCATTTAATTAAATACAATATAATAACAATTAATTAAACGTAAATTAATGATATCTAAACACTACAATTAGAATTATGCTACGTAATTAACGGACTTACTGTGTTTTCAGTAACACTGTTGGATCGCCCATTATAGACTCACTGTAGTCATGTGGTTCACCGGGTTGGTTCTCAAACGGGGAGCGCCAGTTCGAACCCCGGTAACGGACTTGCACCAATGAGTTATTAATTTACCTTAAGTGCAGTTTTCACTAACACAGTTGGCTCGACATTATAGACGGCGATACGGCTCACCACCTATCACGTTGGTCTAACAGAAAGCTCGGTGAGATGTGGGTACTTAGCTCAACTTGCGATGGATGTACCTCTGACTACCCTAATTGTGATATAGTCGTGAGTTTATTAGCTGTTAGGTCGGACACTCTCTTCCCCGCACCAATTCATATCGGTGCTGAGCTAAATTTATATATTTTCAAGAGTTTGCAGTATCCGCTGTAAGATTATGAATTGTACCATTCCTTGTCCTAACACAAATCATTACTCTTATTGATAGATTTTTTGTATTACGCCTCTGGATACGCTATTTATTTTTACCGCCTCTAATGGCTTCAACGTACCTTCACTGCAACATTTTGCGTTTTCCTGTAAGTATATATGTTACTGTAAAAGGTCGAACTACGGTAAATCTTAGGATTTACCGACATGAGTTGGTAAATGTAAGTATTTCTGAAAATACGAGTAGAACAGAGTAGAACGACAGAACAGGTTAGGTTAGGTTAGGTTAGTAGCAACATAATTCTATACCGAATGTAAATCAAATATCAAGCAACAATTATTTATAATATATGCTTCTGACATTACAAATTTTAAATAATTAAGTATGTAAGTGACCGACTAATGAGAAGAGGTAATTATTATATTAAAACTTTACAGCGCCATCTATATAATGTTCGGGGAACGTATCCTGGAAAATCCCTCACTCCTTGTGGCTTAGCTCACCCCTGTTTAGGTATCACTATCAGGTTAGGTGTTAGTGACATCGTAACAAATACTGCGGGGGATGATTCAGCTCATTATTCTGAGTTAATATCAAGTGGAATTTTCCATCGCAAAAGTATAGAATTGAATATAAATTAAAAAAACTAAAAGATTCATGAATTTTGCGACTTAAAATTCCACTTGATATTAACTCAGAATCATGGTCTGAATCACCCCCTTAGTGTTCGTTACGATGTCACTAACACTCTGTATATGTGCTTCTAACATTACATTGTATTTTTGAATAATTATGTATATACCCGAGAGAAAAACCTACCCTAGTAATGAGAAAATAGGTAATTATCATACGAGTATTAAATCTAGACAGCGCACTCTATATTATGTTTGGGGAACGTATACTGGAAATTCCTTCACTCCTTGTGGCTTAGCTCACCCGTGTTTCGGTATTAAGAGAGCCCCGGTGGAGTTTAGGTATATATGTTCTTATAGACTATGCAAGTAGCATGCAATATTCCTACCGTCAAGTTTACATCAGTGTAGCCATGTTTAGGTTATAATATAGTAGTGTAGCTTAGTATAAACAAGCTGTGAAGCGCAGTTTCGTGTTTGTCAACCAACACGGCCGTGTTTCAAGTTTGTAGTGAATATTATATGGCTTCCAGAGGGAAGTTTTTTTTTATTAATTTCCTGAAATAACCAAAAATAAATAAATAATAATATAATGTACCTAGCGTGGTCGACATGGAAGTCCTTAAATAGGCTCCGGACAAAGGTTGGCCGCTGCAAGGATAATCTCTGCAGGTGGGGATACCTGGTTGATGGTTGCGATGAGTGCGAGTGTGGAGTATCACCACAAACTATGCTCACCTTTTATGCTGTCCTAAATGCCTTAACACCTGCACTATTAAAGAACTTCACGAAGCCATTGACAATGCCGTAAGCGTGGCCAATTACTGGTCTGCAAAAAAATAATATCGATCGCCATCGACTCGCAAAGAAGAATAATGTAATAATAAGGCTCTTAAATTAGTGAAAATGATAGTTTAATCTGTTACGTTTTAAATTCGTATACTTACCGAAAGATGCGACATAGTGCGACATAAAATTATATTGTAACAACCCTTTTACCCCATGGTATAAGAAGACCAGGTATGCTCAAAACTGACAGCTAGCATTTCAAGGTTAGCTCAGCTGATGTCATCCGACCCCGCGTTACCATTTCGTAAAAAAAATTACCCACGTCCAATGTTTTTAATTTACTTTGCAAGGAAATTTTGTACTTTTAGTAAAAGATTTACGTACAGTTTTAATGATTTTTATATATGTGACAAATAATAGTAATTAAATACATTAGTCAGTAATGCACTTAATTTTCAATAATAAAATTTACGTCCTTGGAATGTTGGAGATACCAATTGAATGGTAACACTTACGTCATCAATGGGCTAGCAATGGCGGCTTGTCATAGGATTGAGCATACCTGGTCTTCTTATGCCATGCTTTTACCTATGTTAACGAATAAATGAATTTGAATTTGAAATACTTACCGGGTTTTGGTTAAAGCCATCTTTAGCCAAGTATATCTATCTCAGCCAGTATAGGCCTCCTCTCTTTCACGCCATCCTATCCGCCCCTGTGCAAGTCTCATCCATTGCTTTCCGGCGTACCTCACAATGTCATCATACCATCGTGCTGGTGGTTCTTCGATATCGCTTACCATCCATTGGCCCTTCAGTAACAACCTTAGTCTTCCCGTCTTGCCAAGTGTCCTGCACATCTCCACCCTAGAGATTCGTATACCAAACGGGGAGCGCCAGTTCGAATCCCGGTACCGGACTTGCACCAATGAGTTACTAATTAATTGCAGTTTTCTCTAACACAGTTGACTCGACCATCATAGACGGCGATACGGCTTACCACCTATCACGTTGGTCTAACAGAAAGCTCGCTTGGGTGTGGGTAATTATCATCTTACGATGTATGTATCTCTGCCTACCCCAATTGGGAGTCGTGAGCTTGTTATAAAAGATGTAGCGCTCATGCATGTAACACATACACAGATGTTGGTAAACATCGTCTACAGAAGGCACTTAGACTATGTAGTCTATCCCAACACAAACCATATTACCCTAAATCTCAGGCAATGATATTAGCCTTAAAATATAGTTAGCAAACCGCAGACAGCGCTGTATATCGCCTTATATGTACATATATGGTCATAAATACAGGGTGTCAACGCTTGAGAATAACGACATATTCGCGCGCTGCTGTTGAGCTATAACTTACATCCACCCTGTATACTGGTGTGGTTTAAAACGACCTGTCGTTTAGAGCTTTCGGAACACCCTCTACTGAATTATGACAATTTGTGACGTCTAAAGGTGCCTGTGGCTTGCTTCTCAAACGGGGATCGCCAGTTCGAACCCCGTAACCCAATTTGCACCAAACCCGGATTTGCACCAATTAGTTATTATTATGCTGCTGCTGGATCGAATCAGAAATGAGGAGATCCGCAGGAGAACTAAAGTCACCGACATAGCTCGGAGAATTGCAAAGCTGAAGTGGCAATGGGCAGGACACAGCGAGGAGAACCGATCGCCGCTGGGGCGGAAGGGTTCTGGAATGGCGACCACGTGTCGGACGACGCTCAGTGGGTAGGCCCGCTACAAGGTGGACCGACGATCTGATGAAGGTCGCGGGAAGCCGTTGGATGCGGGCAGCGCGGGACCGATCGTCGTGGAGATCCTTGGGGGAGGCCTATGCCCAGCAGTGGGCGTCGTACGGCTGATGATGATGATGATGAGTTATTATTATAAGTGCAGTTTTCACTAACACAGTTGGCTCGACCATTATAGACGGCGATACGGATCACCTATCACGTTGGTCTAACAGATAGCTCGGTGAATCCAAATTCAAATTCAAAAATAACTTTATTCAGTAGGTAACATCGTAGGGTAAATTTTTACATAACGAACGTCTCATCCGCCTAAAACTACTGCAGCTTCTCACAACCTGTATAGCCGGGTGTGAGTCATCATCACCAGCCCATTAACGTCCCCACTGCTGGGGCACGGGCCTTCCCTATGGATGGATAGGGAGATCGGGCCTTAAACCATCACGCGGGCCCAGTGCGGATTGGTGGTTATTAACGACTGCTAATGCAGCCGGGACCAACGGCTTAACGTGCCTTCGGAAGCACGGAGGAGCTCGAGATGAAAACTTTTTTTTTGTGGTCACCCATCCTATGACCGACCTTTGCGAAAGTTGCTTAACTTCAACAATCGCAGACCGAGCGCGTTTACCGCTGCGCCACCGAGCTCCTCAAAGGGTGTGAGTACTTAGTTCATATTGTAATGAATGTAGTTCTCGCTACCCCAAATGGGATTTAGACGTGAACTTATGCACCGTAGAGAAACGCGACGTTAATCCAATCGCCGTAAATAGGCTCGGTGTACCGGGAATCGACATTCACATAGTCCATAGGGCTAAAAGCTTAGCTTGTTTCACATAAATATACTTAGTATTATGTTGACAGTTCAGGCATTGCTTGTTTTTCTATATTCCGTCTCAGTCACTCGGAACACGTACGGGCATTACGTACCATGGCACGAGCGAATAGAGGATTAAGTAATAAAAACGCGAAAATCCTAGTCTCATGTGAAATTGATATCCTATAGCCGAGAGAATGGATCTGTTTTCGTTTTCCAAGAGTGAATTCCCAAAAATAGCAATGAGTGTCATCTGTTATACTTAATTAAGGAAATCGTATATTGTACTAGTAAGAAAATAATTAATGATTAATTTTAAATATGTATTAATAAGTCCCCAACTCTGATATTAGGCAGCTAAATTACTCAATTGTATACCAATATTTTATGTTTATTTTTATTTTTTTAAAGAACGTCTAGGGCCCTGTGCCGAGGTTTTTCTTGCAGCTTCTTTTCCCCGGCTATACAGGTTGTGAGAAGCTGCAGTAGTTTTAGGCGGATGAGACGTTCGTTATGTAAAAATTGACGATTCAAAGTGTAACTATGTTACCTACTGAATAAAGATATTTTTGAATTTGAATTTTGAATTTGAATTTGTCGCATTAGGTTAGCGTGTAAAGATAGTTGTTGCGAGTGAAATAATAAATAGATAAATAAATAAATCCTCACGTAAACTACATTACCTACTGAGTCAACACAAACATCTAGCAACAGTACAAATGGGCGGCCTTATTGTTGTGAAGTAATAATAAGCCACCAACCCGCATTGGAGCAGCGTGGTGGAGTATGCTCCATACCCCCTCCGGTTGATTGAGGGGAGGCCTGTGCCCAGCAGTGGGACGTATGTAGTCTGTATATGTAATAATAAGTGTGTGTGTGTGTATGTGTGTGTGTGAGTGAAATTTCTTTCAGGCAACCACTACCAGAAATCAGCCATAAAAAAAACTTGGATGCGGGACGGTGCAACAATACTGAATTGTATAACAATATTTTATGTTTTGTTTTAAGAACGTCTAGGGCCCTTGTGCCGAGGTTTTTCTTGCAGCTTCTTTTCCCCGGCTATACAGGTTGTGAGAAGCTGCAGTAGTTTTAGGCGGATGAGACGTTCGTTATGTAAAAACTGACGATTCAAAGTGTAACTGAATAAAGATATTTATAAATTTAAAATTACTTTACTTAATTTTGCCGCGGAAAATTCCACTTGATATCAACTCATAGTCATAGTCTGAATCATCCCTCCTTACTGATGTAAGTAAGTAGTCGTTACATGAGCCATGTCAGGGGCCTATGGCGGCTCAAAGTAACCCTGACACCAGGGTTGATGGGGTTGGTAATTCACCTCACAACCCACACGAGAGAACTAACACCCTGTAAATGAGTACCGCCTATGCCTTACCCCACCCGTCCACTGGTGCTGTAAGTCACGGACTCCACCGTAGTATCCCGGAATACCTAAACAGTTGCCAGCATCTGACCCTGTACTGCCGGTTTCAATTTAAATACCTACCCCACATCCCTTTTAAATTTTAAATCGCTACACTGAATCACCTGAGCCCGTAGTTTTGGCTTTTAAAATTAACAAATAAATAATGACCTTTTTTTTTGACGTGACTTATTGTGATTTGCCGTAGATGGCATTAACTACTTGGCCGGACTAATGGGGAGCGCTGAAAGCTCTCACCCGGTACAACGTTTAAGACAACGGGCCTGAGGGTGCCCAGTTGAGCGCGAACCGCTCAGGGCGTCGTCTGAGAGGAAGATTATTTGAAAGAATTAATCGACCCTAGTGGGTCGATAGCGATAAGCGCTGATAGAGGGTAATCGTCGACCACGCGGGGTCGGTATCGGGGTTCTGAACACCCAAACACCCCGACAAAGACACTCGCTTTAAAAGCTTACTTAACCCCAATCTACCAAAGTCAAAGCAGAAAATTCCAAAAGAGTTCCATAACAGGGAAAACTAGCAAAAGACTAACGTTAAAAATAAATAAAAGACTATAAACAAAGCTTAAAAGCTTTTGACACTAAAAAGCTTACATCGCACAAGTTTAAAGTGATGTTCCAGTTTAAGCGTATAGCGAGCGAATTTTTTTCACTTCTTGAGGAGCTCGGTGGCGCAGCGGTAAACGCGCTCGGTCTGCGATTGTTGAAGTTAAGCAACTTTCGCAAAGGCCGGTCATAGGATGGGTGACCACAAAAAAAAAGTTTTCATCTCGAGCTCCTCCGTGCTTCGGAAGGCACGTTAAGCCGTTGGTCCCGGCTGCATTAGCAGTCGTTAATAACCATCAATCCGCACTGGGCCCGTGTGATGGTTTAAGGCCCGATCTCCCTATCCATCTATAGGGAAGGCCCGTGCCCCAGCAGTGGGGACGTTAATGGGCTGATGATGATGAGCGAATTTTTTTCACTTCTACTCGCTCACGACCATATTCCCAATGAAGGACTTTCCAGGCTACTTTCCCCGACAAAAATATAGATGGCGCTAAGTAAGTACATGTACAGTCATGAGCAATATAATGTACCCACTTTAGGACTCTGTCGCACTAACATATTTGACATTTAGTGAGACTTACAGTTCAATTTGTGAAAAAAGTTAATGTGACATGGTACCAAAGTGTATACAATACATATTAATGCTCGTGACCGAACATACATACATAAACTCACGCCAATTTCCCACCGGGGTAAGCAGAAACTATGGAATTCCATTTGCTTCGATCCCGACACACTTCTCTTGCTTCCTCCACATTCATCAATCGCTTCATACACACACGCCGGTTCAGAATAGATCGTATTAAACCTTTTCTAAGAACACCTCCAATTAGGTCAATGTAAGTCCTTGTCGGTCTTCCTCTGCCAGTCCTACCATCAACTTTTGCTTTATATACCGCTTTTGCATTTCTATTATCCTTCATCCGCTCTACGTGTCCAAACCAACCTAACATTCCCTTCTCAGTCTTAGTCACTACAACGACTTTTACATCACATCTCTATCTTATCACACTGTTACTCACTCTTTCACTCAACACTGCAAAAATATATTTAAGTAAGTATGTAAAAATTTACAAGTGAAAGGTGTTAACCCGTAATCGCCTATAATGGTCGCGAGACATATAAAACGTGAAAATTTGCACGTTCACTGTGTATGAACCACACATGAGGCAATAAATTTGAAACTCACGTTCAGACAGGACCACAGTGAAAAGTATTTTCATATTTTACCTCCCCTCATTATCGCTGGAAGTTAGACCTTAACAGTCCACACTTGGCTCGTATTATGTGACTTAAAGAGGAAAAGAGAGAAAACAAAATCTAATTTCTCCTTCTACTTAGTGCGTATCAAGTTTCCTTTGTAACTTTTAAATTACCTACTTCATATATTTTGGAAAAGTGCATTTTACTTAGCTAGAATTACCTTTAAACGAGGAGCTCGGTGGCGCAGCGGTTAACGCGCTCGGTCTGCGATTGTTGAAGTTAAGCAACTTTCGCAAAGGCCGGTCATAGGATGGGTGACCACTAAAATAAATAAAGTTTTCATCTCGAGCTCCTCCGTGCTTCGGAAGGCACGTTAAGCCGTTGGTCCCGATTGCATTAGCAGTCGTTAATAACCGTCAATCCGCACTGGGCCTGCGTGATGGTTTAAGGCCCGATCTCCCTATCCATCCATAGGGAAGGCCCATGCCCCAGCAGTGGGGACGTTAATGGGCTGATGATGATGACCTTTAAACAACATAAGCTGTCGACTATATTTCCAATTGGGGTAGTCAGAGGTACATTCATCGTATGACCAACAAAGTACCAACGCCTGAGCTTTCTGTTAGACCAACGTGATAGATGACGTGAGGATGACCTTAAAATGTTTAATACACGGATCCGCCTCGACGCTTATTATATCGAAATCTTAGACCAATAGAAGCAGCGAATGCTATCTACGTGGATAAACATCGTACGGCTATTGGTCGAAGCCCTCGATATAATTCGCGCCGCGACAAGAATTTTCAAAGAACTAGATTATTGAAGTTAGGTTTTCTACCTATGTTACTTTTTGCAAGCTCTTTGAAATTGCTTCACGCGGCGCGACTTCGAAATGTGGTAAAGAAACCTCGTCATCATCATCTCCCTAGCATTATCCCGTTTTTCACAGGGTCCGTTGAATGACCACGATTACTCCATAACTACCACGCATCTGCTCCAACTTTATACCCTCGTCGACCACACACGAACCCAAACGCACGCACGCTCGCTCACACACATACCCATTACCCATGCACGCTCGCTCGCTCCCACATTCACACACACACGCAGCCACACACGCACACACACACACACACACACACACACACACACACACACACACACACACACACACACAGACACACACACAGATACTATCACACGCACACGCACCCACAGATACACACACACACACACACAAAGATGCACACTTTGAATAATATAAAAAAAAAATAATAAAAAAGTTTATTCAGTAAGTAGTTTGTTAATATGTATTTCATTTTTCGAACACTGCTGCTGGCGAACACTGCCTAAGACACAGGTAAACCTAGTTTAGGAGGCAGAGTGTATATTTGTAATGTCAAAATGTCTAGTAAGTATGTAAGAAATTCTGTAAATTGTAATTTTTAGACAAATAAACATTTTATTATTTATTTTATTATTATACCTAACCTGAAGATTTGACAGGGCCGGTTTTTCATAGAAGGGACTGCCTGGTGGTAGTGGTAAAGACACCGACATAACATAACAAAAACAGCCTATATACGTCTCACTGCTGGGCACAGGCCTCCCCTCAATCAACCGGAGAGGGTATGGAGCATACTCCACCACGCTGCTCCAATGCGGGTTGGTGGAGGTGTTTTTACGGCTAATAGCCGGGACCAACTGCTTAACGTGCGCTCCGAAGCACGGAATCATCTTACTTTTTCGGACAATCAGGTGATTCAAGCCTGAAAACTCTGTAGCGGACTCAACTAGTTGGCCACCTAGTTCCTCTCACATGCAACAGAT